>NW_010120224.1:43325-57475 GCF_000699245.1 Pterocles gutturalis | reverse complement strand
GGGTGACAGGTTGACAGGGAGTACAGTTCGCGCTTCACCTTTTATATGGATCTAGGACCACACCTCGAGGTGTATGGGGAGGGGGGGGTGGGCCTCTATCAAGGTCACCTTCGAGGTTAACCTTTGGGGGGCGCAACAGCCCTGAATCCAGGTTCCCTTTGTCGGAGGTGGGGGTGAGCATCTGGTTCTCCACCGAGGAGATGACTCCAGCCCTCAGCGCCCATGCCACACCTCAACAGGTGTGCCGTCACTCAAAATGTTAACAACTTGCTAATGTTCGTTCACAAAAGAACTTTTCTCCCAACTTGTTCTGTCCAAGCTGTTCTTAGACATGGTGTCATCTCTTCTTTAGAAATGCTCTGTCCGAGTGCTCCACCCGAATGGTTTGTGGTGGAGCCTCTTCTTTAGAAAATGTTCTGCCCATTGTTTGAGACATAAACATGGATAAACAGCATTATCTGGGAGGGGATGGGTAGGGGTCCAGTCCATGACAAATGAAAGTGTCATTGACTGTGAATCATTTGATTAAAGTTTTTTCTGTGTGAAATTACTATTTGTGTGTTTTTCTTAGCCTTTATTCAAATACTAAACATGAAATAGTTTGTCCCAAAGCACCATATAAACTAAGCTGTTATGTACTATCTACTGGATTTCACTTAGAGTCTTAAATTGCATTCTTCTTTTCTCTATCTATGTTTAAAAAAGAAAGTTTATAACGCTTGCAGTGTTACAACACATTTAACCCTTAACATTTTAAATTCTTAATGAAATGCAGAGGAAATACCAAAGCTGTTTCAGTTAAGACAGACTTAACTTTAAAGAAGTATTTAAAATAAAAACTCCATGCTCTGTTTATTTTTACTTGAAGTGAAAACAGAGGATATTAATTGTCAGAAATGGCTAATTTCATCATATGTCTGATGATTAACATTAGCAAATCTTCATGAGATATTTAGGCATTGATATGATATCATCACTATAACATCACTGACCAGGAAGCACCAGAGATTTCACCACAGGCCTGGTCTAACTAAATTGCCTTATTTATGTTGGTAGGAGAAATGTTCAAAGAATTAATTGCTGATAATCTGAATATGACTATCTAAATAAGATCATTTGACCTCATGACATTTCACTACCACGTAGCCATTCAAAGAATACTGATTTTCTAAAAAATATGCTTCTAGAACCACTGAACAGTGAAGATGAATTCACAAAAATTCTGTCTTTTTACAGACAGTCGTCAATTTTTTCTTTCCACTTCACAAAGGTTTTGTAAATGCTGAGAGTCCATGTTTGAACCTTAGTAAAATTCTGCCTTTTTGTAAGCCTAACATGAAGCTTTAACCTTGTATTAAAGTCGTATCTTAAGCCAAGCTATAACAGAATGGGGTTTCACAAACAATAGTCTAAGTAGTAATAAAACATAATACACCATTGTTCTGCTTGAAACTTCAATAATTTTTCTCTGAGACCCCTATGTGTTCTCTACAACACACAGAATGTGAATCTGTTTGGTTTTATACAATAAATGTGAGCAGTCCAGTTAACAAAACCAAGATTCCTGAAGAGATACAAAATTAATCTCAAGAGCTGATCCTCCTGGAAATCAATCAATTAATCAATGTAATTTGGTTGGCACTAGTTTACAGCTATTCGTTATCCTTCCCAGCAAATTGATACCAATGTTTAGTCCTGGTTACTCTTACCAGTTCAGAGACTGACTATCACAGAATCGTAGAATGGGTTGGGTTGGAAGGAATCTTAAAGATTATCTAGTTCCAAACCCCAATGGCGTTGGCTATGACTATAAAATATGCCAACCCATATTCACCCTCTGGTATGGCAAGCAACTCTGGGATGAACTTTGCATCACTCACATTACTTGCTCCTTCAACAGAGCTGTTCATATTGGTAAGAGATCGATCAGTGCTAATGTGCCAACAGTTCCAGGCCCATGCTGGTGGGTGTCACATGCCTGAAACTATTAGCAGAGTAATTTCCTTCTGTTCAGCGTTAGTTGGGAAGTGGTTGCACAGCAATATACTGGTTCTCAGAGAAAAAGGACATAAACAGAAAAATGATAGAACTATTGGAGAATTAAATTTTAAAATCAGAGAGGTAGTCATCTTCAGCCTGGGGAAGAGAAGACAAATCATTCCCATTAATCAAAAAGGAGGGGAAGATACAGCAAACAAACAAACAAAAAAAAGGTCAAATAGTGCAAGGAGAAAACACTTTCACAGATCTGAAAGCTACATCCTTCACAGATCTGAAAGCTACACCGTTATCTGTCACCTTTTCACAGCTTTTCTAGAAAAACATTGTCATGCTTGACTCTCCACCTTCTGCTTTACAGGTGACACCTGTTAAAATGCTTTGTCATATTATTCCTCATTTTACTTCATCCATGTCTTGAAGATTTCAGCAAGTCCAAAGAGCTTTGGATACTTAGACACCTCTTTCCTTGAGAAATGTCCAATAGATATGTCTTAGGATGTTTGGAGTTAACTGACAGAAAAGATAAGCTAAAGGTTAGAAAGGCACACCACACACCTAATTCAGCTTTTTAGGAATCCTTCTAACTACCTTGTCCCGAAAAACCTGCAAGACTTGCAACAGAACAGCTTTCTTATCCTTCCATTTCTTCAGTGTCATTTCTTGTAGCAGGATAATAGTTTCCTTTTCATCATTCACTCTTTGACACAAATTTCTTTAACAATAATGTCACATATGTTATGACCCCGCATAAACACACAGACAGAGCCTTTGAATAATTAGTCATTCTTTTCCACTCATACAAAGTTAATTTAAATGCACGTTTTGCTCAAAATTGTCTTCATTTATAGATTTAGTCCGGGAAAGAAAAAGGTTCAGTAGACTAAATAATATAAATCTGACACATAACTTCTGACAAATTACAATTTTTCTTCCCACTTCTGCATAGCTTTATTACATCTCTGTGATGGGGCAGCTAGTGAGAAAACATAAAAAATAATGTTCACGGGAAATGTAAAGAATGCTCATCAACATGGACTACAGACACAATTTCTATCTATACCCAAAGAAACAGGCCTTGGGGTATATACTTACACCTCCCACCTCAATAAAAGACTATAAAATTCTGGAGCCTCACAGCTTACATGAGTCCAATGAATATTCGTTCTTGACCCACTACTAACCATATTGCATGTCACGTGGAGTAAGTACCTTGCTCTAACTGTGCTTTCTTATTTATACCTCAGTGTAGATGTACCTGGAACAGATTAGATATGCAACTTCATGAGAAATAGTTTGAGGTGACTAATTTTATAAAAAAAAAAAACAAACAATAAGAAATGAATAGTACATTCTGAAACCACTGACTAAAGAAAAAATAAATGATCATTCCTTAAACATTCATTTTAATTTCCTTCATATGAGAAAAAAAGGGATTTTGAAGAAGAAGTCATTTTTTAAAAAAGAGGAAAAAGAACTGTGTTAAAACTGAAGTTAGTGACCAACCAAATGTAAAGAAAGAATAAAAGTAATCAAGAAAAAACAAAGCAAGCACAGATTTTTTAATGGAACTGCAGACAAAAAATCAGCAACAGACCATGTCAAACTGATTAGCAGACTTCACAAGTGAAGTGCAAAATCTCTTCTTAATTCATTCTTACTTCCAAGCAATGTTTCCTGCTCCCTTAAGACATTGTGACATTCTTATAATTTTCGTAAATTCACACTAGACGCCACTGGAGTACTTTCTCTTCTGTATTCTGCACTATGACCAGTTTAAATGTCATTCAGCGCTGTACCAGCATACATAGCGACAACTATTCCATTGGAATGCATTTTATGATGTATATTAAACTATTTTTATATGTAATATAATCCACCACCCCTGTTCTATATTGTGGTGTTACTTATTCCCATGCAAATGAGTTGAATTGTATATCTTTGTACCTCCTTTCTAATGGAATAGATTATAAAAATCAATAATTAATCACATCTGTTATTCTAACATTACAAAAAAAAGTTCTAACTCAAAGATATTTAATAAGATACAGGTAGATTACAGCTGATAGAAATACATTCTGATTCAAGAATGCTTCCAATTTAAAACACTTTCAAATATAGGCCTTTTTATTGATAAAGATCAATAAGCCTTCTACTGATTTAAATGTAAAAAGAAAAACCTCCTCAATTTTAGAACTATTATCCTCATGGCTCACTGTTGTGAAAATAATTTGCATTGATTAATATCCTGTACAGAAGACTTGTAAAGTAATTAAGACACAGGGGTCATTCTCAGGAATGTACTAATTGGGTAAAGATATGTATTGCACTGCAGGTTTTCTGCATGTCAGTCTCTTGGGCATACAGAGTCTACTAAAACCAGAGTGAACATACCAACTAAACGTTGTGATATAGGGACCATGTCTGGAACAGTTTAGAAAAAAACCAAACTGATGTTTTGAAGAGAAACAGCAGTTGTATATACAACTTAAGGCAGTATTTGGTAGAGACATGAGAATTTTCTAAGAAATATTGTACCTATTAAAACCAAAGAAGGGTTAAAGAAAACTAAAGAAAAGGAAACAGATTCTGTTAGTCCCAGGAAAGAAATTACAGCCATCCTATTGAGAAACTGTGTTGGTTTCTCAAAAGCAGATAAAGGCTAATGGTTTCTAAATCTACCAAGATTTTTTCTTTCTACATGTAGCTGCCATTTATGTCTTCTGACAAGGTTTCCAAGAAAAGTTAAACTTTGACTTTTAGAGTTCGTTGAATTTTGTCTTACATTGTTGGACGATTAACTAACTAACTGTCCTACTATTACGGTGCTAGGCTTTCTACATGTAGCTGCCATTTATGTCTTCTGACAAGGTTTCCAAGAAAAGTTAAACTTTGACTTTTAGAGTTCGTTGAATTTTGTCTTACATTGTTGGACGATTAACTAACTGTCCTACTATTATGGTGCTAGGAGTAATTCTCATTATATACTGGAATACACGGGACTACATTGCCATTCCTTAATAGCAAATGTCATTAGTTTTCAATATTTTTTTTCACTATTGAACAAGCATACAGTAAGGGCACACAAAATGCAAAGTAAATGTTACTACAGCAAAATCTGCTCAGAGAAGTTCAGCTAACAGTTCAGTTGCCCTTTTCTAGCTAATTGGGAAGATTGTTTGAAAAAGTCATTGCTGATTTTTATGACAGCTACCAGGATAGAATAGGAACTTGTTTCAAGGTAGATTAACATATAAAAAGGAAATTTCTGAGTTTATTGTTTTTCACAAGTGAGTACCGTGCTGATTATGGATCAGCCTTCAATATTTGTGGAAACATTACACAACATTTCAGAGAAGGGACTCCTTCCTCTATTTTTCAAAACCACCGTACCTTTCTGCATGCATCAGGTGCTCAGGTTGCACAAACCTCTCCAAAATGTAGAATCAGATCCTCTGGATCACTGGCCCAACAGTCTCATCAGGGTCTGTATTCTCCCTCATCTCTCACCACACTTGTTTCTGCCTCAAATGGGATTTTGCCTCTGTACCACCTCTTCTTTGCTTTCTTTCCACACTTATTCCTCTCTTTTGCTCCTCAGGAGACTTGACTGTAACCAGGACAGTGTAGAAAGGGACTCTGAATTTTTCCAGTAATTGATTATTCCACTGGCATTAACTTTTTTGTACTGCCATCAGAATTTCCAGCTGGATACAAACAGGATCCTTCATCAGAAGCAAAGAAAAACTCCTTTTCTGTTTTCTAGTTCCAAACAAAAATGTGGTTCTCACAGTTCTTCCCCCTTTTCATAATTCATTTTTCCTCATGAGACCTGGCATCCCCAAGGTAATCAAATATCTGAATAGTAGAACTCCTTGGAGAGGAGTAGGGGAACTGCGGACATCCTGAGTAAATATAACAAATGATGAAAAAAAAAAAAGAATGAGCACTACCTCAGAAAAACTTTTGTTAACTGTGACTCTTTAATCCATGCTAAAAGTTAGGTCATTGTAATTTCTTGAATGCAAACCATCATGCACCATGACCCTTTCTTTCGGGCACATAAGGACATTAAAAATATACCTGTAGTTGAAGTTCAGGGAAATGGATCACGTCAGGGAGGCGGGAGAAGAATTTGCTAGAGATACAATTGTTACTTTTGGAAGAACTAAATCAGAGGTATTAGCCAAGCTAGTAATGGAAGAAATAGAAGAGAATATAATGTTCATAGATTTTCCTTACACCCCAAACCTTAAGAAAATAAAAGAATGAAGAACACTGATATTGAAAAATTACTCCCTACTAGGGCTTTTCTCTATATTCAGAAGTCATACTGCATGTAACTATTTATCCTCCTAAGTAATAAGAAGAAAGGGAAGATTATAATCCTGGAACAGAAATTATATGGGATGTGATGCACTAAACACAGTTGAGCATCGTCTAAACTAAACTAAAAATCAGTTTTGCAGAACGTATTCTTTCATAGTTCTAAACATTCAGTGAGGCTGAATAAAACAGTAATCAAGAACAAGTATTATGAAGGGATGATGGAGAGAAAAGTAAAAGTAAGATTTTATGGGATCAAATACTGTAATTACTCCAGAATTTGGAGACAGGGATTCAGTCTTGTTTCTTGTGCGCCACAGTGAACATTAACAGCAGAATTCTTCCACTATTTTCATTTTCATTTGTTCTTTCTGATGTTTTATTTATCACAGGAGAGGGCAGTAGAGGCTTGAATGATAGTACCTTGGCCACTCTCAGATAAAGCAAGCTTTATTATAGGAGTTTATTGCATCTCAACTGAAGACATCACTATTACTCTAATTTATAAAGACATTATAAAATGTCTCAATGAAGCAATCTTCAAAGACTTCTTACATTCTGAACTTTAAACCTTATTCTTGTAAAGCATCCTTTCATTTGAACAGAAGATCAGAGTGTGACAAGTTCAACTAAATGCACCACAGATGCATATTAGATGGATGTTTTGTTTGCAAGCACAGGGACACTAAGTTCAAAAGTCTCACCAGGATATATGGAGAAGTTTTATATGTCTTATTAATTTGCTTTTATGTCAATATTTTTAGATTAGCATCTGAGTTGGAGTTTTTTGCATTAAAAAAAAATTCAGTCTAAAGCTCAAGTTACCCTATACTATGATTTTTTATATACAGGACTGAGAACAGTCCAACTTTGCATTGAGCACATATGGTTTCAAGTGGCATTAGCAAACAAATTCCATGTTAAATGACATATTAAGCACATAAATTATATATCGTTAAAGATGCATTCAGGATGAAGCTGACCATAGCAAACATGAGAACAGGGGAAGGAAGGCCTTGCTCCTTTCATAGAAATGAGAAGAATATTTTGACATGCAGAGTTTAAAAAAGAAAAGACCAAGGTTGCAGCATCAGGCTGAACAAAATCCTGCCTGAGGTAGAGAAAAGATTCAAAACTGAGCTGGAGTTAGAAGCCTTTTTATGTAAATCTAGAGGAATCCTTATGATATTTGTTTACCCCAGGAGCCATTGAAAGTTGCCAGAGTAGAAAGAAGCACTGAAGAAAGGTACCATTCAGAAAGGCTGAATGATGGGTATTCTTTCCAATTGCTCACTTTGTCTCTTGCTGGTTTGAGGATGTTTTCTGTTGCTAGACCTTGTACCTGGTTTGTATCTTTCAAGTTTTTGTAAAGTGAACCTCTCAAGTTTGGGATCTGATGTGTCTTTTGGTATGCCCACTTCGAAGTAAAAAACTTAACCAATTGAAATATTCAACAAACAAATGAACATTGAAAAAAAGATAAAAATCCCTAAAAGCAAATTTCAAAATCTATTAAAGGGGTCACAGAACCGATGTAAGTGCCAAAAGCTGCTCATTGTAGAAGTACGTGGATCTGAGTTAACAAACTTTATAGATCTGAACAAAGCAGGAAAGGAAGATAAATATGGGCTGCATTCAAAAGAAGCATGAGGGAGGTCATTCTCCCCCTATACTCCATTCTGGTGAGACCCCACCTGCAGTGCTGCATCCAGCTCTGGGGTCCTCAGCACGGGAAGGACATGGACCTGTTGGAGCAGGTCCAGAGGAGGCTGCAAAGATGATCAGAGGGCTGGAGCACCTCCCATGTGAGGACAGGCTGAGAGAGTTGGGGTTGTTCAGCCTGGAGAAGAGAAGGCTCCGGGGAGACCTTATTACAGCCTTCCAGCACCTTAAGGGGGCTACAGGAGAGATGAGGAGGGACTCTTGATCAGGGGTGGAGGGACAGGACAAGAGATAACAGTTTTAAGCTGAAAGAGGGGAGATCAGGAAGAAATATTTCCCTGTGTGTGTGGTGAGGCAGTGGCCCAGGTTGCCCAGAGAAGCTGTGGATGCCCCATCCCTGGAGGGGTTCAAGGCCAGCCTGGATGAGGCTTTGAGCAACCTGGGCTAGTGGGAGGTGTCCCTGCCCATGGCAGGGGGGTTGGAACTGGTCGCTTCCAGCCCAAACCATTTTACAATTCTGCAATTCTATGTTAGAGTACTGCACTACAGCTGTAACAGGGGATGCTACATGGGTGGCTTCTATGAGAAAATGCCAGAAGCTGCACCCATGTCCAACAGACCCAGTTCCAGCCAGCTCCAGGATGGACCCACCGCTGACCAAAGCCGAGGCAATCAGCAGCAGTGGTAGTGCTTCTGTGATAACATGTTTAAAAAGGGGTGAAACTCAACAGCAGATGGGAGAGTGAGAATACATGAGAGAAACAGCCACGCCAAGGTGAAGAAGGAGAAGGAGGAGGCGCTCCAAGAGCCAGAGCAGACATTCCCCTGCAGCCTGTGATGAAGACCATGGTGATGCAGGTTGTCCGTCTGCGTCCCATGTAGGTCCATGGTGGAGTAGATATCCACCATGGAGCCCAAGGAGGATCCCGTTCCACAGCAAGTGTATGTACCCCAAAGGAGGCTGTGACCCTGTGGAGACCCTGTGCTGGAGCAGGCTCTTTGCAGGACCTGTGGCCTGGTGGGGGATCCACGCTGGAACTGTTAATTTCTGAAGAACTGTCCTCCATGGAAAGGGCATATGCTGGTACGGTTCATGAAGAAATGCAGCCTATGGAAGGAACCATGTTGGAGAAGCTCATGGAGGACTGTGTTCTGTGGGTGGGATCCCACACTGGAGCAGGGGCAGAGTGTGAGGGAGAAGGTGTGTCAGACACATTGTTTCACATAAGATCCTCCTATAGAAGCCAATGAAGTCTGGGCTAGATGAGCACGCAGTGATGTGGACTGAAAACTGGATGAAAGACAAAACCCGGAGGGCGGTAATCAGTTTCATGAAGTCTAGTTGGAGGCCAGAAACTAGCAGCATACCCCAGGTGCCAGTAGTGGGTCCAGTCCTGTTTAACATCTTCACTAAGGATCTGGATGATGGGTCAGTGGACTGTCAGACAGTTTGCAGATTATGCAAAACTGGGAAGAATGGCTGGTACACCAGAGGGTCGTGCTGCCACCGAGAGGGACCTCAACAGGCTGGAGAAATTGGCTGACAGGAACCTCATGAAGTTCAACAAGGGGAAGCTCAAAGTCCTGCACCTGGGGAGGAACAACCCCAGGCACCAGGACATGCTGGGGGCCATCCAGCTGGAAAGCAGCTTGGCAGTAAAAGGATTCTCAGTGCACAGCAAGTTGACCATGAACCAGCAATGTGCCCTTGGTGCAAAGAAGGCTGGTGGTATCCTGGGCTTCATTAGGCCTTTTCAGGTTGAGGGAGGTTATCTTTCTTTTGTACTCAGCACTGGTTAGGCCCCATCTGTAATACTGTGTCTAGTTTAGGGCTCCTCAGTACAAGAGACACAGACACACTGGAGAGAGCTCAACAAAGGGACCTGAAGGTGATGGAGGGATTGGACCATCTCTCCCACGGGGAAAGGCTGAGAGAGCTACAGAAGAGAAGAGAAGAAGAGAAGAGAAGAGAAGAGAAGAGAAGAGAAGAGAAGAGAAGAGAAGAGAAGAGTATTTCAGTTGGAAGGGACCTACAATGATCATCCTGATTCCACCTGCCTGACCACTTCAGGGCTGATCAAAAGTTAAAACACATTATTAAGGGCATTATCCAAATGCCTCTCAAACAGTGGGGCATCAACCACCTCTATAGAAAGCCTGTTCCAGGGTTTGGCTGTTCTCATTGTAAAGAAGTTCTTCCTAATGTCAAGCTAGGACTGGTCAGCCTGGAGACTATCCACCAAGGTATATAAACTTCTAAAGATAGGGTGTAAAGAAGGCAGAACCAGCCTCTTTTCAGTGGTGCCCTGTGAAAGACCAAGAGGCAATGGGCACAAACAGAAACACAGGAGGTTCCATCTGACAATCAGGAAACATGGAAACAGGTTCTTACTGTGAGGATGACCAAGCACTTTCACAGTTTTCCCAGAGAGGTTGTGGAGTCTCTATCCTTGGAGATATTAAAAACCCATCCAGACATGGTCCTGTACAATGAGCTCTAGGTGGCCCTGCTTGAGCAGGAGAGGTTGTACTAGGGGATCTCCAGAGGTTCAAAGCCATTTTAATTCTGTATCCCTCCGGCACAGGGTAACTAGTATTTTAACCAAATTCCTCATTCTTTGGGACTTCTCTGGACTCATTTTCATGCTTCCAAACTTAACTTACTTTAAATATTCTGTAACTTAAAACTACTTTAAATTCTTCTACCTTTCCTAGGGATTTCCTAGTTTCTATAGTGAATGAATCCCCCTGTCAAGCTCTTAAACTGACCTGCAAGATCTATGTCTTGTCTTCAGTTCATCTAAGGATTAGACATTTTATACCATTGTACTGAAATTTAAGGAAGCTTTGCTATCACTATTCTTATCCTACCTCCTAAACTTGTGAATTTCACTTTTTGGTAGTTGAAAATAAAGATAGACAAGCTTGATGAGCAAGCTCCTTTCTTGGGATGTAAATAATTGAATCAATAGCATAGAAAACTAAATAATTTCCATTATGTATGAATGATTAGGTCTCTGGCAGATATTCTCATTTACCACCTGAATGTCTTAAGTATGACAATATATTGAAAATTTATATTGAAATATTTTGAAAAGAGGTTCACTCAGCTGGTAGTTCTTTAAGGAGAACAGATGAAATAAGGAAAAACAAACATGCTAGATGATAAGCTGCATAAGAAATTTCCAGAAATTATCTGCATTTTGCATGCTCTGCCTTCCCAGATGTTCTTCAAATATGAAACACCAGTTAAAATTACACTGAATAAATAGCCCAATGTTTCTGAAAGGCTTTTCATTTCTTTCAGTTTCTTACAGGTTATTGTACTAATACATCAGGTCACTATGAAAATTAAGAAATACATCACGAAAGAGTTTTGTCAGAAATTTCATTTTGGTAGGTTTTTCTGTTTCTGAAGTGTCCATACTCGTGGATGTTTTATTTATATAGGTGTCGTGCAGTGTCACTTCTCCCAGATGTCATTTAAAGAGCTGAATATCCTGTACCTCTCAAGACTCATACTTCCAGAATAAATCACAATTTTTCTTTTAAGTTGTCTCATTTAAACATCCAGGAAATTAATCTCATTTTGGCAGCTTGTGACTCTGCTCATACTAATTTACGTATTCTCTACAAAATGAAGTTTTGTTCCAGGTTTTGTTCAAAATGAGAAAGACAAATAAAGGTTCAAAAATACTTACTATTTTACAGTAAGGCATATTATTTCTTCAAGTGATTTTGGACACTTTTTTCTTGAACAAAATTTAGCTTATACAAAAATTGTCTTTAAACAAACAGATGAAATGTGACATAATACGAACAACAAATATCAATATTTGCCTTTAGCAGTATCTCAACACAGTTAATTAACTTTTCTGTGTCAGAAAAAGCAGAGGATTTGCAATGGAAAACATCTATGTAACGGGGCTTTAACATGACTTGTAGGTCAGTCATCTACAATTCTATCACATTTAAACTATCAGGCAGATTTACAGATTTGTATACTAAGTACCATTATATATCTCCTCCAATGTTTAGCTGATACAGAGAGTCATTGTTGAGCACAGATGTTTGGGCTGAAGCAGAACCACTTTTGGGTTTTGGATTCATGTTCTGAGAGTTCACTCCCTGCAGTTCACACACTGGAATACTTACAATTACTTTAAAATCAGAGGACCTTATTGTCCTCTAAATTCTCAGAAAACAAATGAGTGGATCTGCAGGGAGTAAACTGCAATTTCTTCTCCCAGAAATTATAAAATTCCTCAGCTACTTTCTAAAGCAGCTAATGCCCTAAAAATCTATTCAGAAACTTGGACACTCTTGGATGTCTTGTGGCTCTGCAGTAGTTCAATTAAAATAAAAACCAAAAAAAAACCCAAAACAAACTAGTTTAACGAAAAGTGTATTAGTATCCTCAGCTAGATTAGACAAAGTAATGCCACCAAGCCAAGAGAAGGGATCCTTCCCCTCTTCTCACAACTGGTGAGGTCACATTTGGTGTACTGTGCCCAATTCTGGGCTCCCCAGGACAAAAGAGACATGGACTTTCTGGAGACAGTTCAACAAAGGGCCACAAAGGTGATGAAGGAACTGGAGCATCTCACATATGAGGAAAATCTGAGAGAGCTGGGACTGTTCAGCCTGGAGAGGAGAAGGTTCAAGAGGGATCTTATCAATGTATGTAAATACCTGAAGGGAGGGTTCAAAGAGGACGGAGCCAGTGGTGCCCAGTGACAGGACAAGAGGCAATAAGCATAAATGAAACATAGGAGGTTCCTTCTGAACATCAGGAAACTCTTTTCTGCTGTCAGGGTAACCAAACACTGGAAAAGCTTGCCCAGAGATTTTGTGGAGTCTTTCTCCTTGGAGATATTCAGAAGTCATCTGGACATGGACCTCCACAATCAGCCCTAAGTGTCTTCACTTGAGCAGGGCGGGGGGGACCAGAGGACCTCTTCAGGTCCCTTCCAACCCCAAGCATCCTTTGAAAAGAAACCAAACAAAAGACCTTTGCAAGAGAGAAACAAGGTTCTTCTTGTCCATTCCTAACTGTTAGCAGAGTACTCAGCAGTAAATTTATCACAGAGCAACTCTCATTGCAACTACACCAGACTTCGGTTGAAGACACTCTGTGCAAATTTATGCCGCTTGAAGTCTTAATGGTTTATGTCAGGCTCTTCATTCATACGTCTCCAAGGTCAGTAATATGGTTGGTTTAAAACCAAAAAATGAGAAAGCTTGATGCTAGTTACACTCAGCAAAAGGTTTCTCTAAGATTTTATATGAAGGAACGATTGGTGAGCTTCTTCACTGCTCCAGTGCCATGGTACAGCTGTTTTGCTGTCACTTCTATTAATGAAGCAGATTAAAAGTTGTGTCGTATTCTTCAAATTTTTCTGTCACACACTCATTGTTTAAATAGTGCTATCTAAATTATTAGATAATATAATGTATAAAATTTACAATTACTAGACATATTCATTCAGTTATGCATACTTAGATTTTTCTCACTCTTGTTACAATGCTGATGTATACAAGGACAATATAACTAACCAGAAAGAATAAAAATGTCTTTCTATACCTTCAATAATAATTTGCTTATACTTTTTCCCTACTTAATTTTTAAATGCTTTATATATGAAGGTAGTATAAGCAATATCTGGGGAAAGGAGTCTTTAACAGACCTAAAGATTCCTCAGTTTACGTAAGCATCTTTCAAAAATGAGGTGGTTTTCTGAAAGAACTGCCTTACAAAACCCCTTCTAATAATTTATTTTTATTTTTTGAATTAAAGTGTGCTCAACAGAAGGGATTTTTTTGACCCTTTTTGTATAAATAGAGTTGTGATTTATTTATAATATGGAAGTATTTATTACCTATTGATGAAATAACATACAATATGCTGTAATGCACATTTATAATTTTATATTTTTTTTAAGTTTGAAAACTCAGCCTATATATAACACACACAAAAACCAAAATTTAAAATGGGCTAGTCTTCTAATTTCAGAGCATAAAATGTTCCATAAAATAACAGAAAAAACTTGAAATTATCTGAAAAAGAATAACAGAAACATTTGTCTTTCTCTTTAAACTGAGGGGCATTTAAATGCTGTGTTACTAACACAACACCGACCATATGTGTCTCAATCAGAAGATGT
>NW_010120224.1:41565-43294 GCF_000699245.1 Pterocles gutturalis | reverse complement strand
TGAACCTCTGCAATTTTTCATTAGAATGGTACTAGAAAGTTATTATCGTAACAGTACGTATTGGGTAACACACACTTCCCCACTCTTCAATGAGTTGTCCAGGAATTCACACAACTTATGTGGCTTTCGTGCAATTGTTATAAATTAGATGTATCACAGAGGTATCTGTAACACCCTCCCTGTGCTGTGCCTTGACAGCCAAGATCAGTTGAGGCAGTTGGGGAACTTCTACAAAAATTTAAACAACTTTGAACAGGCAAAGTAATTTTAAGAAAGATGCTTTTAATTGGTGAAATCACCTCTCCTGCTTATTCGCTAGCACTATCATTTGGGATAATTTTGAAAAATGTTGCCAGCTGAGTTTAATTACACAAACTTTTACATGAGAAAATGTACTAGAGAAGTGAAAGGGAAGAAGTTTAGGGTGAGTGAGAGTAAATGTGCAAAACTTAATCCTTGCTATCACAGTGCTTCAGTGACCACACTTACAAAAAAAGTTAAAACTGTGGCCCTTAGTATTGAAAATTAAGGTCTCTGAAGGCCTCTACAACTGATGTGAGACCCTCAATGAAAAGTGGACAGCTATTTTGTATTTACTAAACATCATTTTTCATGTTGATCTCAGAAATTTGCTATAAACATTCTCTACAGTTAAGAGAGTAAGTCCAAGCTATATTTGATTTGCAAGATTTTCCACATTAGTTTTAAAATTAAATCAGAACTCGCAAACAAGAGTGAATGTCAGAGTAGAAACCTGTAGAATCTTGAGAACACTTTAACATGTGGAATATGTATTGTCTGCCCAGAGAGGGCATTCACACCATCTCTGTCACCACACATGAGCAGAGATTGGATAACTGTGAGTTAGAAGCCCGAGTTTTCCATTCGCTCAAAGATAATGTAACCTGGTGGTAATTCAGAGCACCTAAGATGGATAAGTATGGGAAACCTATGTCCCCATACCTATCAGCTGTATCAAAATTATTTTCTTCTTCAACATAGAAATAATCCACAAGTGGAATTTTAAATGACAATACATGGGAAGAACAACAGCAACCTGAGTGAGACGAATGCATTACACAATTGATTAATTAATGTGGCATGAAAATAACTTTTAAGACCATCCAAAGTTTCTCCCTCTTGCAAATAAATCACCATAGACACAGAAGGCAGAAAGAACACACCAGATCTTTGACAGGACATACTGCTGTCTTAGTAATACCTTATGAAATTCAACCACTATCATGAGCCTTTTTTCCTCCAAGTAATATGTTAAGGGAGGAACTATACTCTCAGAAAGCTAGTAGAATTAGTTTCCAGGAAAGTGAAGTACTAAGTAGAGGTTCTCAGAGTGAGTAAAAATACAATCTTTGCTGTCCACAACAGCAAAGTGGCATTCACTTTGAAACGCTTGGGTAGCTGAGGCAGAAAATGAGGCATTTTTATCACTTCGCTCCAAACTACCTCTTTGCACACTAACCGTATTAAAGCAGAATTGAACACTACACAAAGGCAATGTGCTTCCACTGTTAAGATATAGAAAATCAGGAAAAGTGAAGGAAAAATATCCTACTCTTATGGGGACAAAACGTAAAAGTAAAATACCTAATTACTTATGGAATGCTGAACATTTGTCAGAAATGGCAGACATTGTCAAATTACAATGCTGTTTCTAAAAATTGTGAACTATTGATCCAAATATTGGTGAGGAAGGATGATTGTTCTCTTT
>NW_010120224.1:27409-41553 GCF_000699245.1 Pterocles gutturalis | reverse complement strand
TTTCCCTCAAGCCTAACATTCATAGGTGAATAAAGATGTGAAGTAGCTATCTGAAAAAATTAAAGGAGCAGGAAGGAACATCAGTCTGTGCAAAGCACCATTTTCCTATTGATGCCAGAAAATTTGTAGGCATTTTTCATACAAATTACTCGAACACAATACACCAAAATCACAAAGCAATAACTCTGAAAGCAACTCTGTCTTCACATAGGAAGTTTTAAGGGTGGGAAAAATGAAACCTACATATATTTAATTTGAATTCTATGTTAATGAGTGACTTGATACTCAGAAACTGTATGGCCTATGTGAAGGTTGCTCCTCTATTCACCTCTTACTGAGCTCTTGTGTATATTGTTATGGAAGAGACAATACAGAACACTGCAATATCCTAAGAGTAAGCCTCAGCAAATCATGCTTCCAAGGAATAATATTTCTGCCAGAAGGAATTTAACGAAGTGTCAGGTTGTGAAGGATATTCTCCAGCATTCTTGGCCAAGAATATAGAAATAATTTTCTAGGTGACCAAAGAATAGTTTCAGTGCAGAACTAAACCAAGATAGAATAACAATTTCCACAGAGCTTTTCAGAACAGAATGAAACCTCAATTAATTTGCATTGTCACTGCCAATTCAAAGGTCATGATTTCCTTGCATTTGAATACCTACTACCAGACATTTATGGATCTGATGGACTCTCCTCATGATCTTCAAGATGGTTGTATATATAAGTATACATTAATAGTGAAGTATGTTGTAACTGACAATTTTCAAAATTTCATACAGGACTTGAATGACTGTGATGACTGTGACCCTGCTCACAGTCACCCAGAACACTGTGTATTTGAAATGACATATCGTCTCATAACATATGAATTAGATCACTAGTAAAATCAAATGTACAAACTGAACAGTAACTATACAGAAATACTATCATTTTCACCATTATTGGAACGAGACCTAAGCTGAAGTATTGTGGAGAATCTTTCCAGAATACTTTGTATGGCTGCTTCCTCAAAGGTGATTAAAATACTTTTAAACTTGCTAAAGCCAGGTTATATTAGAATAGCTAAAACTTACAGAAGGAGAAACTCAAAGACATTAGGCAAGAGAGGACAAAAATCAAAAGGGCTTATAAAGAGCTTTTCTCCTGTAAACTTTGTCGTTATAAAACACGGCTTTCCTTCCACACTTTTTTCTCTTCTAACTCACTGTCTTTCGGAGATGCATCAGTCTGTGCCCCGCTTTTGTTTGTTGCCAGGAGGTTTATTCTGTCAACTCTGAGCCCTGGTGATTCTCACTTCAGTTTCATGTTCTTTCTGCAATAGCAGAACCCTCTCAGCACAGTCTTACTTTTATTTTCCCAACTAATTTTCTAAAGGTAATCTTCAAGTATGGTCACTAACTGTCCCATGAATCTCCCCCTTCTCCCCACCATCCATTAGGGTTTCATGTCACTCATTAACTTTTAAAATAACTCAGCTGTAGCACTAAGGACATAGAAGCAAAGTCCATGTATTACAGTCATGTATGACTATCACAGAACCAAGTGTCATCTTCAAAATCACAGACCTCCACAACAGCAAGAATTTCTTCAGCTGTTGAAGTTGCAAATTACAATTTCCCAGGTGTCTTCCAGCAGTCTGAGATCATTGTTTTGCCTTCGGTGCTTTAAGAATGATTTTGCAGTAGTCCACAGTCAAGACACAGATGAAGATGTTATTTTTAACAAAACCCTGTAATAAGGAGAACTCATACAACACGAGATCATGGAAGTCCACAATTTTAGGGGCTTAACACACCTGATTAAACCAACATGTTGGATAGTTATATGAAATCCGTACACTTGGTTATACATTGTTTACACTGAGCAATTTTAGACAGAAAATATGAAGCATCAGTCTGGTACACACTAATTAAGCCATTGAAGTCAGCAATAGAAAAACACACCAAATTCATAGTGTAAGCATCACTGCTATTTGATGTACCTTAAGCTATGGGCTGCTAAAACCGTCTGCAAAATATATGCAGCTGGAGGATTGCTGTAAATGCATACTACAGCCAGAATGTCCATTGTATGGCCACACTGTATACTAGCAGTGTATGTTTTTTTTTAAAAAAGCAGACCTAACTGCAAAAATTTGAGTTTACTAAGAGACAAAAAATCATTGTTATACAACAATTTTTCCTCTTGTGTGTCCATCCTAATATTTATACACTGTTCTTTATATTCATAATGCCAATTTCAACTGTAGCCTTTTGATAGTAATTAATTTTTTTCCAAACTGGGCAGTAAAGATGTTTAACATAGAATAACAAGCTCAAGTCATTGTGTGGTATCTTTTATTTTTCTATTATTTTAGTATTATTTAGTATACATTTTTCTATTTTAAGTGAGCATCTCAAATCTGAAACTGTGTAGGATAGACTTGGACAAAAGTATTAGTGATAAAATCATAAGTTTAAAAAATAGACAGTCAAACATTCATAACCATAACCAGTCTTTTTAGGTGGCACCACTCTGTGTTAGGAAGTACAAAGAGAAAGAGATATTGATAATAAGTTGCATAAGAGTAACTGCAATAATGTGTTACCGTAGTATAATGTATTATTATAAAAATGCACTGAAGTTACATTACACATCAAACAAAACCATTTCTAGAATCC
This sequence comes from Pterocles gutturalis, assembly GCF_000699245.1. Lineage (NCBI taxonomy): Eukaryota > Metazoa > Chordata > Aves > Pterocliformes > Pteroclidae > Pterocles > Pterocles gutturalis. The sequence continues at coordinate 38,890 of NW_010120224.1, read as the reverse complement.
AGACTTGAAGTAATGATAATATGTTTCATAAGTATTCTTTAACAAAGTGTACAACAACATGGTGCAGAACATTTTGGTTAAAGGTGAGTCACCATATTGGAATATTGTGCCACCTCCCAAGATGTGTTTGACCTTACACTGTAGTTTAAAAGGAGTTGCTTCAAAAATGTAAACAAAATACTTAGCATGTTATTATCTGTGCGGTGAATTTAAATCTCTTAGTCATATCGTTACATACCATTTTAGATGCAAAAGAGTGCTCAACTTAGAGATTTCACATTTTCTTCATTTTCTTAATTACAATTGTAATTTAAAGTTGGATACTGAGATTCACTTTGAGGAGTCATTTATAAAGGCTTATAATTTTGTCAAACTTTTATAATAATAGGTGAAAGCACAAATTGTTAACCACATCTTAAGCAAAAATTTGTATTTAAGGACTAGTTACTTTATTTTAGAGAGTTAAAAAAAGGGCAAGCACACACTTTGAAGAAAAAAACTAATGATATAACCATAGAAAAGCTTGTGTTAGCAGGGAATGAGACTGCAGTTCCATGAAACTTGTAGATGAGATCATTCAATTAAAAATGTGTCACACTCCATATGCACCAAGAATTAAAAGTATATAAAGAAACAATACCACAACATTTTTAGAGCAAAAAATTATTTTTCCTTCTCACACTGGTACAACCTCCATCAGCCTTGTTACCAGTTTCACTGCCTTTCTAGATGATTCGAGAGCTGAAGTACAATATTCTGAAAAGGCAAAATCAAATTACATTATTATGAGGCTGAGATTTGATCAACCACATCAAGGCAAAGCTGTACTCATTCAGTCCAGATACTTCTATTTATATTGACCAAAGAGTTATTAGAATAATCTGCTGTCTTCTTTTTGTGTATAATTTCTTGCGTATAATATAACTCCAACCAAGTGAACAGCAATTTACAAAACCGTACGAAGGTAAGGCAAAAAACAGGCCATTCAAAACTGTTCATGAAATGCTGATCATCCATGTGCAGTGGATGAAAACTACCCAAGACCTGAGTTTTGAAAAGTTAAAAATTAAGCAGTTCAAATACATAAAGAAAGAATGTGAGGGAGAACCTTCCCATATTCTTGAGTCTTTCAAGTCTCTCATTATGTCCAGTGTTAGCAGTCACCTTTTCCATCCAAATGTGAAGTTCACTTGCCCCCAAGCTTTGGAAAAGGAGACTTTCTGGATAGGTGTTTCTCAATAAAAACTTGTAGTTTGGCAAAAATATAGTCTAACCAATGTTTTCATCTGGCACAAGAAAGACTAATATAAAACAGGGCAACACTTTCTGGAGAGCAGTTCAGGTTGCAGTGGAAATCACATACAGAAAATGAGGAAAATCACCATATGAACAAACAAAAGAGCAAGAGAGTGATGCATCAGGAATATTTATTAGGAAACTGGCTCATTACCTGAGACAATTATAGTTACTGAGCGGAAGGGTTGAGAACCCAGACTCAGCTGATGTTGATGAGGGACACTGGTACCCTGTATCCCTAAATCGGCTTATTGTTTACGGGGCTTAAAGGAAAATAAACAGTTCTCAATATCTCACTAGAAAAGTAGCACATGCAAATTTTAAAATTAACTAGGACAAGCTGAAGTGTCTCTCAATTTGAGAGATTTGTATAAATAATTTAGAGCCTCTATCTGGCAAGTTTAGGGTGAAAAGATGCAGCAGAAAAGCAAGGAAAAATATGACAGACCACAAACGTGAGATTGCTCTAGCACTAATAGGACTGCTGGGCCCAAACTCCAAGTCACTCCTTCCCTACAGGAAACAACTATCTAAATTAGACGTTATCGATACTATAGACCTCCATATTCTCTGCTGTATTTTCTTTCTTTGCAACTAATATGGAAGCAGAAGCAGACATGGCAGCGATTTTCTTTCTCAAACATAATTACAGGCATATTTATTCCTGTGTGTAAATTAGTTTATAGCTCCACTGCATGTTCTACAAGAGCAGAGACTAATGGAAAACAGAATAATGTTGTGTAAAAATAAAATTACTGGGAACATTATAAATTACCAAAATTGTTTTGATGTGACAAAATTATACAAGAAAGACATTGATTGATGGGTTTAAGTCTGATATTTATTCTAGGATACAATTATCAGCTGAATGTACATTTTGACAAGGATGTCTACAGAAAGATAAATTTTAAACTATAACTAGCTTTAATTTTATCTCTTTAATCACTCTTCAGACACTTATATTTTACAAGAAATAAGGAAAGATCCAGATTCATACTTCCAATAACTACAATCATAGAGACTTGTCAGATTTGGTGATATGCTACATAAACATGCAGGTAGGACCAAAAGGTTTTTTTTGTGAAAGATCTTAAATGGACAACATGCTCTGCATAAAAATAAACTTTTTTTTTCCCTAGGATCTGACATCTGGCAATGCTATGAAATTAGGTACTGCTCTCAACAATGCAACACATACGCCTGAAATTAGGAACTTGAAAATAATCTTGTAAGTGCCTCTTTTTTTCCTTTGGAATTTGAAAGAGACAGCAGAAAAGCATGAAAGTTTTTTGTGGTTTTGAAATGCTGTCAATCAAATGCATCATGCTCCAGATAAAAACTTAATTTGTACTTGCTCTAAAGAAAAACAGTTTTTCTCATGTCTCTTCCTTTTATTCTCCCATCTGAGAAACGGTCAGAGGAAAGGTGACTGGTGTTACAGTTTTTCTCATGTCTCTTCCTTTTATTGGGAGTGGGAAACAATTCTCCCATCTGAGAAATGGTCAGAGGAAAGGTGACTGGTGTCTAGCTCAGCTAAGTGTTCTTGGTTTCAAATAAGCAGGTTGAGCATCTTAATTTATTCCTTGTTATTGACAGACTAAAATATAGAATTATGATTCATGTATTTCTAAACTGTCTCCCGTATTGATCCAAGCTGTTTGTATGAAGATCCCAAAATATCTTTTCTCCACCCCACTCACCATCTTTCAGCCTTTACTTAACAGCTGTTGCAAATGACAGAAGTTCCATGCAGAAAAATTTGCCATTGGGCTTGGGGTTTTTTTTAAAGTAGATAAGGCACAAATATATTTATGCTTCTTTTATTGGATATTATAACCCTTGCCTGTACAAGATACTAGTGCATTTTATGATTTTAATAGTTACTCCTGTTAGTTGCTTTTCTGCAACTCCATGAGTCATTTTATAGTGTATATTTTGTAGTGGAAAGCATCGCTGCTTCTTATGTATGTCCAGTGATGTAGTCCAGTCATGCTTTAAAATATATAAATATTAATACCTAAATTTTATTTTTCAGTGTAGTGGAAAGCATCGCTGCTTCTTATGTATGTCCAGTGATGTAGTCCAGTCATGCTTTAAAATATATATAAATATTAATACCTAAATTTTAGTTTTCAGTGTTAATAAATAAATTTCTCCTATACCAATCCTAAGGATAACTGACCTATTTCTGACACTAAAAGATTAAATTTTGAGCTCGAGAACTGTTCATCCTTCAGGAAAAACTACAGTTCTAGTTTCATAAATGACATTGTTGCAGCCAACACATATTAAAATTAATGCTACTCCATTTACATAAACACCTTCAGGAAAAACTACAGTTCTAGTTTCATAAATGACACTGTTGCAGCCAACACATATTAAAATTAACGCTACTCCATTTACATAAACGAAGTAAAATGACTTGCAAAAGGATATGGTGCCAGAAGAATCAAGAATATAATTCTGCATTCTGAATCGGGTGAGATTCTTCTGTGCTTTTAACATTGTTTTGGGTACCACCTACCCAAGCAAACTACAGTTCTAGTTTCATAAATGACACTGTTGCAGCCAACACATATTAAAATTAACGCTACTCCATTTACATAAACGAAGTAAAATGACTTGCAAAAGGATATGGTGCCAGAAGAATCAAGAATATAATTCTGCATTCTGAATCGGGTGAGATTCTTCTGTGCTTTTAACATTGTTTTGGGTACCACCTACCCAAGCTCCTTGAAACCATTTCTGACATGGATATACCAATCTGTTTTTCCAAGCGGTGACTGCAAGTGTCAGCAGGACTCCATCGTATTTCCTTCTTTATGGTACTTGCCACTTCACACTTGAGACAGTCACATCTTTTGACAAAACTGAGCCTTTGCCTACTAATTCTTATACAGTCTACACCTTCAGCATAGTACTTTTCATAAGTTAATAAACATGTCTAAAAAAAACGGCTGAACTCAAGAGACAAGGCTGAACAGGAGCATGACTTCATGAGCACACCACTAAAAGTATATCAAGCTACATTTGATAACTAAAGGACAAGGGGAAGGCAAAGAGTCTTTGTTTCCCAATTAAAGAGAAAAAAGAAGAGTCAATTTGGGGATCTTGGCCAACCTTCCCAGTAACAGTGCAAGTACCTGTGACTCAAAGATCTTAATTTGAGCACTGCTGAGTGCACGGTGGAAGTACCATATGCTGACACAATTATTACACCACTCATATCTATCCAATTACTCCGTGGTACACTTTGGAGAATTAGATGCTCTGACTAGGAAAGTCTATAAAAGCTATTCCATTTTATTCTAATTAGTTCTGTGGACATTAAATCTATTCTTATTCTGGCAAATACTCCAGCTTTTGCAAAAGCCAGGAACTCCCTTAAGTCATTCAGAAAGATTTTAAGTCATATTGCATCACACTTGATGCCAAACTGAAGTCTTGACACACAACTGGCAGTTAAACCTATTGAGGAATCTATACTCCATATTAATATATATTAATATATCTATACATATATTCATATAACTGTATGAATCTGTACTCTGGAGAGTACAAAAACATCCATGCTGGATCATACCGGTGATGCATCTAAAGACATTTTATTTACAACAGTAGCTAATAACAATACTATTTTTTCCTAATCGATTAATAATTTTGACCACAGTAACATTCCAAGAGAAGGAATCAAATTTATGTTGTCTTAAAAAATCATTCTACTGTCAATTTCTTTGGGTGCCCTCTTGTTCAGTATAAGAAATGAGGAATTACTGTTCTTCTTTCCGTTCTGCACATCACTTACGGTAACTCACTCATACTCTCCTCATCTTTACTCCAGAATAAAGAAATCTTGTCAGTCTATTCTATCCTTTCATGGAAGTTGCTCAAGTAGTTTTCATGATCTTCCAGAACAATTTGTGAAAGTTCTCAGTATCCCTTATGTATGGGAGACCTGAGGTGCATTTCTGGTATTGAAAATACCAGCATTCTTGGTAAACATGTAAGCTTACAGGGTCATAGCTTTTTATGTTTTGTTCTAGGTTCCTTTTCTAGTTATTCTTACCATTCTAACTGTATTTTTCACTTGTTATCCAAGCACTGTTCTGCTGTTTCCAGAGATCAAACTACAACACCACTTTCCTGAGCAATCAAAGGTAGTGTAAAAACTGCAACTGAGATCAGTACAAACCAGGAAAGTAACACAGTGTTCTGGGGCTTAAAAAAAAATGTCAGTGATGTAATTTCCAATATGCTTGACGTCTCTCATCTTGTTCATGATGTGAACGCTCTAAAGAGACTGTTATAATTGATGCATATGTTTTGTTGTGGTAAGATTTAATTAACAAACTCAGAAAAACTTTACACACAGACAGAACCAAGCATCCCAGTGAGATAGAAGGGAGTGAATAGTGGTGTCAGAGCAGCATCAGAAGAAAACTATAGGTATTTGGGAAATCCTCAAAACAGAGATAAACAAAGTGATTGTGACCTCCTTAGCATTAGGTTATGTTGTCTTGAGCAAGTTAAGTATTTAATTTTGTCTCAAAAGTTGTTTTAACTTACTTCAGCCTTTTAAATTTTCTGTTTCTTCATCTCCTCTTTCATTTCATCCTCATGAAATGCCCATCTCCCTGTATTTTCCCTTGCTCAGTTCACCTTCCTTGTAGCCTTTCCTTATGATTTTGCAAACCAGTATGATCGTAATGTAGACCTGCTGTGCACTTTGCCACCAAAAGAAGTAAAAGTCCAGACAGTGTGTTCAGAAAAATGGGGGAAAAGGAGATAGATAAGACAGAAAGATAAGTCTGCAGCTTCTTTCTGCCTCAACTTTTTAAAAACCCTTGGTACGTGAGGAAATTTAAAGATGGCAGCTAGAGTCTATTTCCAAGGAAATCTTGCCTAAAGAGTATGTCAGCAAAGAGAATAAGCTGAAAAACTCCAGTGCATGCTGTTCCAAATGAAGAGGAGGGAAAGATGAACCTCTAACCGTGTTTCTTACTGAGTACCGATGCTTCACTGTCAGCATCACTGTATTTCTAGCACACTTTTCAACACCTGAGTGCCATGTCCTAGAATTCAGATGCTGCTTTACCCAAAATTTTCTTAGTGGACTGGAATTATCAATTTCTGAAGACCCTACTGCAATCAGAAAAATGTGAAAGAAAACAGACTTATGCAGTGTGAACTTACTCTTTTTATTATTCTACTTTTGAAGCTTAAGAGGAAAAACACGTAAGTTTGCCCTTACACAATTCTTTTCTTCTGGAAAGCAGATTTTCCCCTAAAGCTGAAAGCTTCGGCCAGATGCTGTCAAGCAAGATTTGCTCCACAGGAAAACACAAACAAGTTAATTTATAAGCAGTGTCCATTATTTCAGAATTCTTTCCTATTTCTCAAATGTACCTCTGCATCTGGAAAGATGATCCAGTCCCCAACATACACAGGCATATATAGAATGGTATGAAGATATAAATAGGAGTGATATGATAGTCTTTTCACCTCAAAATCTGCAGAATTCCTTATCAGTTGAGCTGTGAAGCCAATGGAAAGCTGGCGATGGTTATAGAAGTGAACCCCACAAGCCTCCTAGGCAGGAGATGAACTCTTAGGTGTATGGCTGTGCCCTCTTAATCTGAAAGCCACATTGTCAAATACATTTCATAGAATCACACAGAATCACAGAATGGTTTGAGTTGGAAAGGACCTTAAAGATCATTAAATTCCAACCCCCCTGCCATGGGCAGGGACATTTAAACTATAGCAGCTTCAGGACAAATTTTGTGCTCCCTTAATGTGCCTGTGGTCCCTCTGTAGTGCTAAGACAGGTGCCAAGCCAGAATACCAGAGAAATCAATACAGCAGAAACAGAGCCTGAAACAAAATGTCACAATACAAAGTGAAGCCAAAGGGTTTACTATTCAGTCTTTACCAACAGCTCTTATTTTTAAAAGTGTTCTTGACCTGGAGAGCACATAATAGGAATTATTAAAAAAAATTTTTTTTAATGCAGGCTAGTACAGAATAATGCCTCTAAAGTAATTTCAAAGTAAAAAAGAAGAAAGCAATAAGAGCAGCGGTTGGTAGATAGGAGACTGTGGGAATAAGTGTTTTCAAAGCAAAGCCTTCTTATCCAAATGAAGAGAAATGAGGAAGCAGCAGTGCCATGCTGAAGCCAGATCTACTTCAACTCAACTTATTTTCTCCAGCACTGAAAAGGCGCAGCTGCACCATCAGTCACAGTCGGAATGTTTTTTTCCTGTTAAATAGGCAACTTGTCAGGCAGGTAACTAAATGTATGATATGCTTCAGCACTGTGACTTAGGAAAATAATCAACATGCTAGGCATGACTTTCACAATAAAATAATTTATTGCTAAGACTGTTGTGGTTTCACATAAAGCTCTGAGGGCAATTTCCCCACAGCCATTCACTGAGCCAAAATCAGCTGAATCTTACTGAAAATGTGTGAACTTTACAGAAAGTAGGGCTGATTAAACGATATCTCTCCAACAATCTCAAACTCCCCACACTAGAATAAATTAATATGTCACTTAATAAATTAATGTGTTGTTGTTACTTTGTGTTATAACAAGGTAAACCTTTAAAAGGGCTGAGCTTCATCAGGTCTAAACAGTGGCATTCCAGTGCAAAGAACTCCACACTGTAAAATAGAAATAAACATTAAATACAGATCTAACGAAATCTTAATGTATAATAGTATGATTTTTAATGGACACTAATTTGCCGTTAGAAAAATCAGTTTCAGGTAAATTACTTTCAGTGCAGCTTGTCTGCAGCTATTGATGTGAACCCTTAGTTAAAGGACCACACATAATTATGCATTTTCAAGTACAAGGCATATATTATTGCAAGGATAATATATATTCTTATGGTGACATATCTTACAGAATTTTTAGCTTATCATTTTAACTCTTATTCTCCCCCCCCCAACATTGCCAGTGAGAACTCAAAATGACTGACAAACCCAGAAGTTATGATAATGCAAAATTATCTACGTCTACTGCCACTGTAATGATCTTTATTCATTATATATGCATATATATATATATATAGAAAATGGAATGCTGTTTTGCACTTTGGTATTATTAAGAACACAATGAGTTCTAAGTCTTCTTGTAAAGTTTCATTCCTAGGAGTAGTGTACTGTACTGAACACAAGATATCGAGACTTTCTAAGCATCCACATTTATTCGTGTTTATCAGGGACATTAAGAGAATGGCTACAGAATTTACATGTGTTTGTCCCTGCAGCATTCTGCATCCTGAACCTTTGAGTGTTGTTTTTTGTACTCTAGCCATCCTTACAACAAAAACAAGCACTTTGACATTCTCAGTGCCAAATACACTCATTTATGAACTAACTCGACTGAGTGGATAAATTTATTATAATTTAAATTGTCTACACACAAAAGATGTTCCCATTTCAACTTCTCTTTCAAGGTTATGTACTTGATATAATTTAGACTAGCTCTGACTTTCAGATTTGCATATAACTGGTATTAACACTCACAGGGAAAGCTTCAAACCAATATGCGTTATTCACGTGTTTCCTCTTTAAACATCTGTCACATGGCCGATGATTTCCCAAGCCAAAAACATTGGGGTGTATGAAAACCACATGCAGTTGAAAAAAAAAAAAAACCAAAACAAACCCAAACCCAAAAACTATAATAGGAAATCTCTTTGACTGTTTTATATTACAAGGAAAGGAGCAATGTCCTTTGTTTAGACAGAAATTATGCTAGATGTACAGAACTGAATCTGAGTCAGTATTTGCTGACTTCTATGCAAAACTTCGTTCACATCCTGGAATAAAAAATGTGTCATTTGTTAAAGGCAACAGGCATTAGCTGTTGTGGAAATCCTTTTCTAAGTGGTTCATTTATGCAGCTAGGAACAGGACTTCTGCCCTGATTAAAAGTGAAGTGGTGAGCTCAGAGAAGTGCGATTGTTCTGGGAGATCCCTCTGCAGGAAGTAGGAGGGAAAAAATGTGTTATAATGCAAATTTTCCTTAGACTTACAAATCCCTGCTGCAGGGATTTTGTTTTTTAAGGGTTTCTTTTTCACCTGTAGCTCTATTGGTTAAATCACGTCTTCAAGCCAGGATTTTTCTGTGCAACAGTGTACAGTCTGATTCCTGAATAATAACAAGATTTTTTTTTTTCTTCCAGCAAAGATACAGAACCAATAGCATACAGCTATAGTTACAAAAACTTTTCTAGTATTTGATGACCAGTGTTGTTTTAGGAATAATTCCACAAAGTTGAATTGTACTTCTTTGGTGACACTTGCAAGACTAATAGTGTGTAGAAAATGTTGGTACAGAACTTCGAACCTCTCCACAAAAGGCCAGAAACATTCCTGTACAATCTTTTCAAACCTTCAGGAGCAGACTCAAAGTACACAGGATTTTCAAAACCATTTTTTAATATTATCAATGAGGTACTATTTTAGTAGTTATTTTCCTCAGTGCACGGTACCTTTAAGTGCTTAATATAAAGGAGATGCTCTGTTCTGTACAATCAAATAGACTATTACGCCCACTTAATGATGGTGAAGGCCACTGATGTGGCCACAGTCAATCTCACAGGCTGAATATAGTTCCAATACATATACATATCTGTCTTAATTTATGGACTGCTAGGTTTTAAGGTGCAGCATTGCTATCAACAACTTTATCCTTTCTACTCACCCTATTGAGGGACATTCATGCTCAGTAGTGGCTTGGGAGAGGTAACATCTTGAACTTCTGAACACCTCGTGGTGCCAGTGTATTAGTCAAACCCAAAAGTAAGGAAATACTTCTTAAGAAATGGAAATTCTTACCACAAGAGCTTCTTCTGTCTCAGCTGTTTGGGTTGAAAATTTTGTTTTACTTGTTTGTTTATTTACAGGTGTCACTGACATAGCAAACAACTTTATATCAAAAAGAAAAAGTCTTAAAATTTTACTCTTTATTTATGTATTTATTTTATTATTATTCTACTTATTTATTTATTATTTTGCTGTCACCAACAATTTTGAAACTAAAGAAGCACATGCATTTAACTTCTTCCTGCTCCAGTACTAAAAAACGAGGAAGAAAGCAAGCAAAACAGAAAGAATAAATTAAAAAAACCTCAGCCCTACAAAATCTTAAATAATCTACATCAGTTTAAAATAACTCTGTTTAAAATCTCTCTCAGTGTGTTCCCAAGAGAGCAATGGCATAAAACAAGGCCTCAAATGTCCTTTTCCTTACCCACCTAAACTGATCTTTGCAAAAAACTTATGTACTTCAACATCCTTATGTAATCCTACTTTCTGACATACTTTCTGACAATTTGTAACATTTTTATTATACACAATGTGAATTTTTAACATGTAATACCTGTGAAAATATGATCTTCGGAAGCTAATGTCATGTTGAAGATGAGAAATGTGCAACAAAGATGTGCTAGAATATGTTTTCACCAAAGACAAAGGATGAAATTCTGTGTTGTGGTTTAGAAAGGCCACCGGACAGTTTTTTGTTAAACCCCTGGTGGGCTGAGGCAGGGACAGGGAGGGTTTCACTCACCACTTAGGGTCATGGGCAAGAAACTGACACAACTTGGGAAGAACAAGAAAACAATTGAATTTATTAACTATTTACAACAAGAAGCAGGATAATGAGAGAACGAAACCACATCTTAGAAAGCCACTTCTCCCCCACCCCTCCCTTCTTCCCAGAGGCTTTGTTCTGTCCCTTCTCCCCCTGGCAGCGCAGGGGTCAGGGGATGGGGGGTGCAGTCAGTCCCCGCTCCTTCCCCGTCAGGGGAGGGCTCCTCACAGTCTGTCCCGCCTCCAGCGTGGGGTCCCTTCTCACGGGAGAGTCCTTCTCAAAAAAAAAAAATCCTCCAGCATGAGTCCTTTCCACACAGGGCCACAGTCCCCCGATGACTGCCTGGCTCCAGCGTGGGCTTCTCCATAATTCCTGTGTGGGGTCCTCCACGACTGCATCTTCTCATGGGCTGCACCAAGGGACAAACCGTGCGGCACCATCAATCACCACGCTGCAGGGGAAATGCCGGGGCTCCTCCTTCCTCTTGCTTCTCTTCTTTGACTGGAGTGTCTGCATAGTCCTCCCTCTCAGATCCCGCTTCTCTCTCCAATGCAGGTCTTCATCGGCTCCCGAGGAAA
>NW_010120224.1:1290-27382 GCF_000699245.1 Pterocles gutturalis | reverse complement strand
AAGCCAGGCAGGCGGCTGGATGGCCAGACAGGCCTGCCCGAGCCGTACCCTGCCCGGGGTCACGCCACCCCCATTGTTCCGTGCCCCTCTTCAATCTGCCATTGGCAGAGGCGCCGATGGGCTCAGCCCTGGCATGGGGTGGGTCCAGCCTGGAGCTGGGGGAACTTCCAGCAGTTTCTCACAGGGGCTAGATCGGTGGTACTCCTTCCCCCACTCCCCCTCCCAGCTACTAAACCCTTGGAGCCGAGGGTGGGGGTCAGCTCTTAGCTGTCACTGACAGGAACCACCAGCCCCTCCCTCGCTGCCAGCAGGGCTGGAACCAGGGGAAACCTTTTGCAGCTGCTTACAGGAGCCATTGCTGTGGCCCCTCCCTGCTGCCAGACAAACCCACCACACAAAACCACAACATTCTGCCATATCAAAGACAATGGCAGCTAGTCATTGATATCAATGCCATCTTTTTTCTCCATATGTAATTTGCCTGATTCCTTAAAAATTTTAAAAAAAACTCATGGCAGCATGGCATTAGAGGTCATATTTATGGATATTATTTTGCTTGCCTTTATTTCTTCTTCCATTCTTTTGGCCATTTGAAGTGTTGTTTCCCTGTCTTTTCTTTCTTTTTCTTTTCTTTGTCTGAAATATTTGAATATAAAAAGCATAATTAAAATTGTGATTTTAGTTTTCTCAAAAGCATGTTCATGTATCTGTCTCTACTTGATGATAAATTATATTACAAAAACCAAACTCTGAGAAACTAAAAAGAGGTATTCAAAAGTCTAAACCTGGATTTTAAAGTTCAGGAATATTCACAATGTAGAAATAATCAACTTAGTCATTTAATTTAGGGAATCTGATATCCTTTGCTGATTTCTGTATTTTCAAAAAGATATACCAAAGACAAAACAAAATTAAAAATAAAAATATCACATTTAGAAGGTAAGAAAAGAAAAGGGGAAAAGAACAAGGGAATTTGTGCAGGAATAATTAATGAGATCTATATCAATCTAGCACTGTATACTAATTTAGAGTGGAGCAAGGTCAGAATTCTTTCTATCTGTCTTGCAGAAATGGGTGAAGAATTATCCACAGAAACAGAGCTTGATGACCTGAATATGAAGTGAAGAATAATTGTCATTTAAACTTTTGGTTGAAAAAATATTTCCATTTTATCCAAACTATCTCACATCCTGATCATTATTCTCTGTGACTTTGATTATAAAACGTTTCCACAGATAGCATTGTATTACCATTTTTAAATTTTTTGAAAGATTTTTCTGACACACAGCTTTCCTGACCACTCTGTGTGTCTAGATTGTAATCAGGAAAAAGTGAAGATTGCCTTGCAAGAAATGGTAGTTGCATGCCTCTTCTTAAGACAGTCCCTGTATAATGTGCAGATGCAGAGAACAGTGCCTCTTAAGAGAAATCAGTAAGAATCAAGCATCCCTTAACCTAGGAGGATTTCTCCACCTAGTACTGTCACACTGACAAATTATGTTCTACGTTCAGAGATTTTTACATATTTGGGTCTTTTATAATGAAACTTTCACAGACATTTTAAAGAACTGAAGTGAATTACTCACCTCTTCTCTCATGAAACATGGCTGGAAATGCTAATGGCTTGTTTGATATGATTTCAATTAACTAAATTCTTATTTTGGAAAAAAAAAATCTAATTCTAATTGCTAATTATGCCTTTTACAGCTTTGTTGTGGATATTCTTACTGCATATATTTTACCTTGATTCTCCCACTGTAAACACCAAAGTTAATGTTTCAGATTTACATTAAATGCCAGTGGTTTGTGTTTACATTAAATGCACACCCTTATGCACAATTTAAAGTGTCTTACTTTGTTGTTCTTTTTCTTAGAACAATACATACTGCACTGGGGAACAGTTTGCTACTTCTTCCGAATTGCTTTGTAATGATGCAGGTTTTTGAGAACTTGGTTAGTGGCCTATTAGGAAATTTCCTTAACTTTAATGGTAAACAAGCATCTTAATTTTTTTGGGTCTCTGTTTAACTGTATTTCTTCTAATGTATTTAATCAATTTCAGCAAAGACAGATGATCTAACGTTTGAAGAACTTCAGGGTTTTTACAAAGATGAAGAGCATAATATAGCCAACAGGCTTTTCTGGGCCCCAAAACCTAACCTAAAGAAGCCTTATGGGAGCTCTAACTTTAGGTAAACAGAATACTTGCAGTTACATGGTCTATTTTTTCCATCCACCACTACTTTATGAGTCAAATGTGGAACTGCAAAATTTTTTTATATGTGTTAGAAGAAGATTTTGTTGAAGTTTCACAGACTTTGAAGGGCATGCTTGGCAGTGCTTGAATTAAGGGTTACTGTGACATAGGTCTTATTATACAGAATTGACTCTGGTTACAATGGTAGCTCCCTGGAAGCTGAAGCAATCAACACAGGTGTTGGACAAGGAAACCGCTGCTACCTGCGGATGAATAAAATGAAAATTGCGGAAAAAATGGTGGTGTTTTTCCCCTTGATTCAGTTCAAAAGCTGGCAATATCCTGCTAAACAGCTTTGTTTAGCTAATACTAGTACTGCACCTGCTTTGGCACAGGGCATCAGTATTGCTTCCTGCTTGTTTATTCAGGAGACAGAGGTGTGTTTATATATATTTCTTTACTTATTTATTATGTATTATCGCTATTTTATATATATAGATATATACACCCAATAAGATTGATTTTTTTTTTCTTTTTAAATACCCACTGGATTCTGAAAAATAACAATGTTGAAATTTTTTGCCAGTTGTGCTGCTTCAGGACACAGAAGCAGAGGTGTCACAATGCCGTGGTACTTTTACCAGAAGGAAAAAACCACCAGCTACAAAACAAAGGATTCAGCCGTAAAGGGAGTATTAAGTCTGTGCTAATTTCTGTCAGAAAGATAAATTCTACTAACTACAGGCCTCCTGGCCAGTTCCTCCACCTCCTTTACCTTCTCCTCACTTCCCCAATTAGCACTTTATTAAATACTCCCACTGTGCTTCCTTCCCTAAGCAGCTTCACTGTAGCTTTTAACTAACCCCTTATACAAACATCTTCACTTCCTCCACTCCTGCTCCACATATCAAACAGGTCTTCAGAAAAACTACACTGACATCTGCTTTAATCTTTTTTAAATCATACCTTGAAGACAAGCATGGTATGAAATGAATTATGGGAAGGAAAGTACTACTACACTTAAAAATTAAATTAACATGTTAAATGGACAATTCAGTATGTAGCTTTCTAACAATTACCTCATATAAGGCCTTATTCTTTAGATATACACCATCACTTCAATGCTTCCTTTTGCTAATGTGGTACCCTCAGTTTACGTGACCTGTTGTAATTTCACTGGCTGCACCAAAGTGCTATCAATTTGCTTTGACTTAGCAACCAACCTGAAATATGAAAAGATGAAATGGATGGTAGACATCAGGAAACAAGACAGAACTGGAGTTGCTGGTGGAGATCTTTTTCTCCCACAGTGCCTTAATTTAAGATTTATACAAACTTCAGCGAAAAGCACGATTAAAAAGTTACTATGATAGATTATGAATATTTATAGACTCAGAAGACAAAATACAAATCAAACTTTTTTTTTTTTTTAAAAAAAGAGCTGTATAACTGTAATTCCTTCCAAAATAAATAACTGTCCTGTCTCTTTCTTAAAAATAAAAGAAAAAAAAAAAGAGACAAAAAACCTTAGAGTGATTACTTCTTAACAAAACCTCTGACAAATAAAATGTCTTGTTTGCTAAAATAAGGGTAGGCTACATGGGACACAAATAATACTTGGAGTCAGAAAACTCTGGCAAACAAGACTTTGAGTGAAACATGGCAACCGCTGAGGTATACATCTGTAATGATTCTTAGTATTTCAATATAAATGATTTCAAAACATTCACAATGTTATCATTCTAATAGACTGATGTTTTGATCATCCCTAGTACTAACTCACATACTAGAACAATTTTTGGAGTAAAGAAGCCTTTACATGTTACTGAATGCCACTATCTGTATCCTTTAGATGCTTCAGAAAATAGACGGAAACTCATAGTTATTCTCTTCATGTTCATTTACTCAAAAGGACTGAAATATTTTGCTAAACCAGTACTATCTCATCACTCTATAGCAAATGATGTTATTAATAATGACAACAATATCTGCAACAGATGTACACTTGTACATTAAGGATGGGATCTTTAAGGGTATAATTGTTTTAACAATAAACAGTATTACTATTATATTTATATTTTGAAAGAATCAGTCATAAAAGGAAAAAAAAAAAAAAAAAGATACAGAGATTTCCAGCTTATACCAGGACACTACATGAGAATTAACAAGATTGCATAGCTTCTTCATTCTTTAAATGCTTGTCAGGTCACAAAGCCTCTTAGATAGGAAAGGCAGGAAACAAACTTTATTATAGCCACTATGAGTTCTTCAAGGCTGGAACAAGCAGTGTAAAAAAATCAAGCATTGTTCTGATATTGTGTTTTCACCTTTACTTCCATCACACAGAACTTAATCAGAAATTGTTACACTGAATTAATGAGAAAATCACAGATTCATTCGGCCTATATTTAAAACTCTTTTCATGGTTTCATGTCTCAACAAAAGTCTCAGCATTCAGTTCTACCCCTTACACATGAGCAGAGAATTTACACTAGCCTCCATCTACATAAAAGTGTTTTGATGAGGGAACAATTGTACATTCAACGTAACAATAGTCACTATTGAATGATACACCACTAATTGAAGTATTAAAATCTGGCATCATAAATGTATCTCTTCTATAGATCTTTGCAATGTTTTACAAGATACTGTAGTCCTCTTAAAACCTGTAATTTATGAAAAACACCATTTTGGAATGGCTTTATTTTCGCTCTGGCGCAAACGGTATGATCACTTTTTGAAACACTCCTGAATATTCAATTAACCAATCAGGTAGTATTGATAATTACTGCATAAGAAAAGGAACGCTAAAAATAATCCCATAGAAGACCTAATCTGTTCAGCAAATGTCTACGTGTAAAACAAATTTCATTAACTGCAAAACAGTGACAGTGTTCGACAAATGTAGCTGTTGAACATTCTCAGTTTGAGAATGCTGTCTAACCTGGAAATGTTAATTCCTGTGTTCATATATTAAGGATCACTTTCTCTTACATACTAAATAGGAAGTCCAGTGCTACAACATGTCTTAATGGTATAAAATATTCTCAAGATCTGTTTAGTGAATACTAAGGACTTCAGAATGAAGAAGGAAACTATGTTCCGAAAAGTGGTACTGGTATATGGAACATAAAAAAGGAAAAGGAAGCAAGAGATTATGAAGGCATGGCAGAACTAATTTATGAATTAAGGTAAAAAGTTAATTGATATAAGTAGATATTGGCCAAAATATCTGCTAATTTACAATTCCAGCCATCTTCCTAACCTGGGAGACAGCATGATATTTTGAAAAGAAAACCAGCAAGATAAACTGAAAAAGAAACCCCAAAATATTATGGTGGGTTTTTTTTTTTTTGAAAATAATTTCCAACTATTTTGCCTCTGAAATCTTGGATTTATTACTAATAAATTATATAAATTGCAATAATAGCATGCAACATAGCATTGGCTCCCACAGGTAATCATTTTCCCTCAACTATATCAGAAGAGAAGTACTGCTGAAATTAAGTATTGAAAGAATGCAGCAGCTTCACTATAATATTAATTGCAGATGCAGGTAAACCACAGATGAAATGCTCCTATATTAATTAGGTAGATAAACATGATCTGTTTCTTTGAAAGGACTGCCAGGTATGGAAATATAAACCTGGATTCAGAAATAACTGTGAAAAAACAATTTCACTCTTTTAAGGTCTTTTAAGATTATTTTCAGTTCTCTAGCTACTGTGGCCATATTTTGTAATTTTGCCATCATTTGCAGTGATTTTCATAATTTGTCACAGCTATTCTGCAGATTTGTCCATCACCTGATATATTTTTAGTGCGTGCAGAACCATGGTAGCTAAGCAACAAAAAAATTGAAGACTCAACGTTGCCTCAAAACGACCATATTCTGTGTTTAATAGGTGCTCATAAAATTGAACCATATTTCCATTGGGTGACCAAGCTGTCTTCATTCAGCTGATGGGACTGGATTATAAATGTTGTGGCTTAATGTTTGGCGAGTGGAGCAAAATGTTCCTTCCACCCCACAGCTGCTCCTGCTGCACAGTCTCCATTTCCCTTTCAGCCTCTGTGGAAGATGAAGCTTCCACCAAGGGGGACATGATGTAATACACCCTGGACTTCAGGGCTTCCCTGATCAAATCTTGCATGCATCCTTGGGGTAGCTGTGCAATTTTGGGATTTGCCTCAGGAGAAGAGACAGCATGACATGATTCTGAGGTGTTTATACACCAATGCAAGTATTACAGCAAGTAGATATGAAAAATTAGGAAAGAGAAAATAGGTATGTGAAAGATAATCCCATGATAAAACTTATAGAAGACTGCTACAAAGAAAACAAGTATCGGACAATGCCTACATCCACTCAGGTTAGAAGAAAAGTAGAAAAAAGAAAACAAAAAAAACCCTACCCCAAAATGTATTTTTATTGACAGGAAAGATTAAATTAAATATTAGAGAATTATTTCAACCTGTGATGATCATCAATCTCTAATGATAAAAAAGAGGACCCTGCAATATCTCAGTCAGTGGAACTTATGAAACCAAATTGTATAAATATGTCAGGGATATACTAAGTCTTGCTTAAGAGGAAGAGAAAGGGCCAGCTTTCCTTAAATATCTATGAATAACATGTGAATCTAGACTGACTTTTTATATTAATTTGAAAAACTTATCTGAGTCAAATTCTTATATTGGTACTTAGACAAAATTACCTAATTTACTTACTTTAAAAAAATCAGACAATTTTTCTTTTTTCCATGCCATAAAAAGACTGATTTTTCCTCTAAAACTAACTGACAGGTTAAGTTTTTGACAGTTTATAAGAACTCTCCCTATAGATACATATTACAAATGATAATCATTCAAGTGGCTTTGGGAGAAATCTGTGTGAAATTCATCACCAAAGACCGAAAATCTTGGTTAAAGACAACCATGCTTCTTGTAGTCCATATGCCAACAATACTGTCAGTTTATGCATTACACTTTCATGTCAGATTGCAAATAATCTCCTTGCTGATCTTGAGACTGCCTTAAAAGCATTTTCCACTTTCTTCAATGTTAGGTGCTTCTGACATCTGCCAAAATCAATATTGATTTTGTTATTGACACAAGTATGACCCATAATTAATTTGTTCTGAAAAGTGATAAAAAATATTTTTATTCTTTATTCTATATATGTACTTTTAAAACCCTACAGCATTTGTATGTAGCCTGCCAAGAAACAATCATTAGCAAAGTAGTTATGGTTTATAACAATGTGAGATTTTAGATGCAACAATATTTGTTTGGCAGATGTTTTTCTACTTCGGTCACTCATACAAAGTGTATTTTGGAGAGATGAGAATTACATGTAAATTCGTGAGCTGTGTATTAACTATTCTTGTTTTTTTTTAAATACAATCAAATCAAAAAATGTAGAAGCATCCGCTTTCTACAGTAATGCTGCTGGCATCATCAGCAGGTGCAGGTGGGAGGATTAGCTGGCTGGCTTTACCGTGAGGCCAAGGATATGTGCAGCCCAGCACAGGCCAGTGCCTGTTCAGGTTAACTGTTATGCAGATTACTAACTCCTCAATGTATAAAGGTCTTCCAACCAGGACCATTAAAATTGTAAACATCATGTTGAGGTGTAGCTGTCACAACAGAGGCTGTATAAATTACCATCACAGAGCCCAAACTAAAAACCTGCAAAGTCAGAATGTAATGACCTGGTCATAGGAACTCAACTTTGCAATTTAGAGATACTATGTGGTCTCGATCTAGTGATACAAAAATTAGTTTCTTTCATACAAAATAACAGGAGTATGTTGAAAATAAGATTGACTTTAAAAAAATCCACAAAAAACCAAACAAAACCCAAACCCAAACATATGTTCATTCCCATCTTCTCATCCAAAGTTCCCTGATCTAAGATCTTTGCAAACTTACTTCACCTCTTTTTTTTTGTGCTAAGATCTTAAAGTGCTAAGCTCAAGATGGATACATGTATTTTTAGTAGCAGAAAGAACCAAAGGTACAGCTTGTGATTAACTAGTAACCAAATATATTTCAGTAAAATGCAATTACAAAATTTGCTATTAAACACTCAGTATTTATGGAGGCAGATACTTGCCGTGGGCATTTGACATCTCATGAATGGCAGATCATGCTTGGTTCTTGGAGCACACATGTTAGATATAGTCAGCCACTACTAGTCAGGAGGCCGTGCGTTGCAAACTCTGAACTCAGAAAACATTCGCTAGCAGTGCCACAACAACTTACTAATAGGGACTCACTGCAATGCACCCACACCTCTTAATCTGTGCCAGGCTAAATTAAAGGTTTTTTAGGATGTTCTGTATAAAATCTTCCCTTTATCACAGAAGAGTATCCTATTTTAATGACATCAGTCTGTGTCAAAAGCTATCTCTTGTCTTCATGCTAGAACACACAACAAAGTGTCTTGCTTAACGCAGCTAAGTGCCCGAACCCTTAACAAACCTAATTCATACTAATTCTCTTCTCAGAGTTAATCTACAAAGTTGCATGGATGGAGGCACAATGCTAGGTGAGGTCAATTTCCATTTGAGTATTTTCTAAAAATCTTCAATTTAAAAGAAAACAGATAACAAGGAATTAGAGAGTTCACGTGATCTTGAAACCCAAACAGACAGGAAAACAACAACTAAAGAGATTTGAGACAAAAAAAATCTTTTATATATCTTTAAAAACAACTTGGAAATACAGATCAATTTTATTTGCAACACTAAAACATTGCAGCAATCCACATACTCTTTTATTGGAATATACTTGCACATAGCAAGTAAGCAAAGACTTTCAAAATCCTTTTTCAGCTGCCAATGCTGGTCAAACATCTACCCGTCTTTTAAACATCATTGTTTCCTAGTTTGTTTTGGTTTTTGCGTTTTTTTTTCCATTATTTTTCCTAGGAGGTGTGAGAGACTGAAGGGTGGGATATTTGTCCCGAAGATTGCTTGTGGAGACTGAACTGTGCACAAAGAAGATGCAACAACAGTGGTGTAAGGTGAAACTGGTTTGGTGTGGTGGGAACAGTCACGCCTCCCTTTGTGAGGGGGGTGTATGAGCCCCTACGACTGCCTCCACATGCTGGTACATGCCCAGCTCACCAGGAGGGAGCACACAGCAAGCGTGTGGATTTTTTGCCATGAGTAAACAGAAACGAAATTAATTCTTCTGCAAGAACATTGACCATTTTGCAGCTTTTATTCCTCCATCTCTTTATGGGATACATTGTGGGAAAGTCAGCTTTATTTAGTGGTTTTACTGAAAGCATTCATCTGAAGATCTGCAATACTGAACCAGGAAATACGTTGTTTGTACAATTAAAAACAAAACACATTTCAGACAGTGTAGTAACACCTGATAAACAGGAAGAAAAAAATTACTTAAACTATGTGCTGCAATGGAGAATGGTTTACATAAAAGAGCAGATAAAAATATCAATCCATCAGATGGATGGATGGATGGCCACTCAACAACAAAAATTCAGGATATGAGTTTCATGCTGATTGACATATTTTTGTTGGACAACTTGTCAAAAAGTGACAGAGGTATGAACGTATCCATAAATGAAAAATCTATTTTTTGAAGAATGCTTAAGAGCATTTAGAAACTAATTACACAAAGAAACAGCCTAAGGGAAGATGGTGTAAAATACAGAAGAATAAAGCCAGCTAGGGACCTCGCTGTATTCCAGTAAGCAGGATCACAGAAGAGAAAGAGAGAGCTTGAAGTACTCCTAAGAAAGTTATGGAAATCACCCTTTCCCAACTGGAAACACCGAATTTCCAGGAAAGAATTGTTGTGTTTGCTAATAGATGAAGGCCGTAAAAATATGAAAGATCTACAAATGTAAGTGTTTGAAAAATTCAGTCGATGAAACAAAGCCTTGTCTCCAGTATATCAGACAGGGTCCAACAGCGTTCCACCTGCTGACATGTAAGAGTCCTTTTCCCCTGTTGACTTTAAATGACAGTAATTACTCTGTCTACACCTGGAGAAGCAGAATTAGTTGAATCTGCACTTATTCACAAAGGTATAGCATCACAGAGGCAGTATTTGTCTTTTGCTCCCTCAACTTTCTACCTGCTGGCACCATTCCTTACAGGTATTGCCGCTGGAATGTCTCCTTTCGGCACTCACACAGTACAGATAACTGCATTAGGAAAGGCATCTTGGAAAGAAAAAGGTCCATTTATCCCATTCCCAAGTACTGATTTACTGGTCTGCATAAAGAAGAAAGCTTTCAACAAGAGCAAGTTTAAACGAAGCTATGAGTGGAAAGTAATTTCCATACATTATGTTTCAAAGAAAGTGATTTTAGACAGCAGGAAGAAATGATGAATCTTGCATGCAATTTACCCTCCTCTGACAGAAATAATGAAAACTAGGACAGGCTGTTCCACAAAAGGATTAGACACTTATCCAAGATTGGAGAACTGTCAGTATCTGTAAACATTTTCAAAAGTTTACACTACACCTGGGAATGTGACTATTTTGAGGCATCTTGGCACATATGCTCCTTTTCTTATGAATCATTTGAAAAGGTCTAGGAACTTCCATTTCCATAATTTATTCTTTTACAAGAAAATTATTAAAATGTCAAAATGCATATCAGCAAATGTAAAGTGGAGAACAGATGAGGTTTCTTTTTACCAAATATAGGGAATGTTAATTATGTCCTTGCAATATTTTCCACAGATCAAGAAAGCAAATGTACTAGTTGTAGATGGCAAGGTTTGGGCAGCAGGGGAGGTGCAGCAGGGGGTTCTGTGCACGGGTGCCATCTGCTTCCGGATAGCTCCACAATGGCCCCACCACAGCCCACAGCTGATCCCATCAGTGAAGCTGGTGGCACCTCGGAGAAAATATATTTAAGAAAGGGCAAAACTCTGCCCAAGAATGAGGATTCAAGACAAAAAAAAAATGTCCCTAGGAAAAGAAGACGTGAAGAACACTTCTTGCTGTGGTGAACTGACCTTGGAAGGCTGCCAGAAACCCACCCAGCTGCTCTCCCACTCCCTCTTCTCAACAGGACAGGCAAGCAAAATGAGAGAGAAAATCTTGTTCATTGAAATAAAGACAGGGGGATCACATACCAACTACCATCAAGGGCAAAACAGACTTGATTGGGAAAAATTAGTTTAATTTATTGCCAATTGAAAATACAGTGGGATGGTGAGAAACAAAGACAAAAACTGGAACATGTTCCTCCCACCCACCTGCCACCTTCGCAGGCTCAACTTTACTTCTTCTTTTCTAAGTCCTCTACCTCATTCCCTGAACCAAACAATGCAGGGAGGAGGGGAATGGTGGTTGTGGTCAGTCCATAACAGTTCTTCTGTGCTGTATTTGCAATTTGCTGTATAGCAACACTCAGCTAAAGCATGCCTTACACACAGGGACTTGCAATGACTGACAGGCTAGCTTCACAGGTGATCATGTGCTATGTCTTTTGAAAAGAATGGTAGTTTTGCCAAAAAATAAAGCAAGCATGGGTCTGGCCAGCATTCAAAACATTCAAATCTCAGAGCAATTTCTGGCAGACAGATTGTGGCAAAAAGAAACCTTCAAAACAACTTTGCATCTTTTTTTTGCTGTTTTTCTAAATTAATGCAGACATAGTTACTCAAAAATAATATAAAAATCTCTACATGAAAGATCTGCAAACCTGCAATTTTCCTTGCTACCTGGAAATCAAAAGCCATATAGCAGCATTACCACAAAGCTCTGCATAGGCTAGTTTTACCTTTTATGCTGCTTCTGATACAGATTTTAGGGGATATGTCTACGCACAGCTGCATTTTACAAAGAGAAGATACTCCTCTCTGGAAAAGTAAGGAGAATTATTTTTGCTAACAGATAGCTTCAAAATACAGGCATTTATAAACTTTTATGATTTCTAAACCAGCTTTTATAAACTTTTATGATTTCTAAACCAGCTTTACAATATTTTGCAGGTAGGCTCTTGGGTTTGGTGCATATGATCTTGGCAAAGCAACGGGTAAAGAACCTGCTTTATTTGAGCAGAAAATATGTCTGCCTATGACTTTTTAAAAAATTTACATGTAGCAATTAAACAATGAAGAGTGTGTTCGAGATTGTTAATACAATTTTTTTCTTCTTATTAAAATGTTTAACAAATGTAGGAACAGTAGTGAAGTCATGCAATGTTCCCACAAGTTTCAGTTAATTTTTTT
This sequence comes from Pterocles gutturalis, assembly GCF_000699245.1. Taxonomy (NCBI): domain Eukaryota; kingdom Metazoa; phylum Chordata; class Aves; order Pterocliformes; family Pteroclidae; genus Pterocles; species Pterocles gutturalis. The sequence continues at coordinate 14,959 of NW_010120224.1, read as the reverse complement.
TGTGAAGGTAGACTTGAACTGCATAGGTTGTGGTAACACTGGAGGTAGTTGTTGTGGTTTGAACACACCGAGCTAGCAGTGAAAAACTGCACTGCTCGTCATTCACCCTCCCTCTGGTCTTGGGGATGGGGATGACAATTAAAGGGGTAAAGGGAAAAGAGACTCATGGGTTGAGATAAGAACAATTTAATAACTAAACTACAATAAAAATAAAACCAAAAATAAAAATAATAATGATAAGAATAATAGCAATATATACAAATATACAAATACACAAATGAGCGATACACAGTAAACTGCTCACCACCCCACGACTAGTAACTGAGGCTGTGCTCCCTCCCAGCTCCTCCTGCCCCTGCAGCCACGGGCACAGCAGAGAAGCTGTAAAGTCCTTGAGTGTCCTGGAGCAGCTCTGCCCATCAGTGTGTGATCAGCTTCTCCTCAGCACAAACCCAAACACAGCCTCACACCAGCTACTTTGCACAGGTGCTGCCTTAATAATTCAAATCTCTATTGGAAATGCATTTTGCACCTCCTAACTCTGGACATCAACCAGGTCTCTAAAATTTCCACATTGAAAATACAGCAGCCAAGAAAAGATAGGTGAGAGTGATTTTTTGCTTAAAGTATCAGGAAAAGTTTCAGGAGACAAAAGTATAATTCTTGAATGTTTTATTTTGGGCAAAACCCTGTGGGGCACACAGCAGGTATCCATACACAATTTAGCCTGGAGTCATACAACTATGCCCAGTGTGTTCATCCATTCCTCTAGTCTAAGCTGCATAGGCTGAGTCAGAATGAGCAGTCTGCAAGGGTCACTCATGAAGAGGCAGTGATGACTTGGCACACTAACGTCAGCTGGTGTTCCAGCATATGGAATATATTCTGAATAAACTGTCCACTGAGGTACTGATAATTTATGTCAGGGCTTCAGATCCTTCTGTTGTAGGAATCCTGCTGTATAGCTCAGAAGAAACAGTCAAAGAAGTGGCATAGCTAAGTGTCAGTTCTGACAACTGTATTCCACCTGTCAGATTTCACTGCAGTCAGAAATTAATTTATTTGCTTCCTGTCTTCAACTGCTAATTCACTTGCACCTCAGAAGTGACTGCATTTCCGTGGAGACGCAATCTTAAACAACTGATGTATTGGATTTACTCGTCGTCTGTTTTTTGCTAAACTTTTTTACATGCAAATACATAGTAGCTTGTGAAATGACTTGCATCTTCACACAGAACTGAGTCCTGGATAGGGTCAAACTGTGTTTCAAGTTGCAATCATTGCGGGGTAACAATTAGTTCACTTGTCTTACTTTCTATCCAGTATTTCAGAAGCATTAGTCATGCTACGGTCTTAACATCAAACTTGAAGGACTTGGACTAATGGAATTCAGTATTATATAAATCTGTAAGTTCTTAAGCCAACATTTATGTCTGCTTTCTTTTAATATGATGTACTGGGTCTGGATGAGGTGGACTTAATTTTCTTCATAGCAGTCCATGTGGTTTTGGTTTTGTGGCTAAAACAGTGTTAACAGTGTGTTATCACACACCAGTGTTTTGGATGTTGTTCAGCAGTACTTCCCCAATGCCAAGATTTTCTTTTTCCCACTCTGCCCCTGAAGCAAGTAAGCTGGGGATGGACAAGAAACCAGGAGGGGACACAGCCTGGACAGCTGACCCAGAGTGACAAAAGGGATATTCCATACCATATAATGTCATGCTCAGCAATTTTTATTGCTTAGTGGAGGGAGGTTTGGGGTAGACAGCCGTTGCTCAGAGACTGGCTGGATGTCACTCTACTTCTAGGATGTGGTAAGTGATTGCCTTTGCATCACTTTTGTTTGGATCCACCCTCACACACACACACCTTCATTTGTTTATTAAACTATCTCTGTCTCAACCTACAAGTTTTCTCTCTTCTGTTCTTCCCATTCTCTCTCCCATCCCAGTGGGAGTGGTGGGAGTGAGCAAATGTCTGAGCAATGTTTGCTGCTGACCAACCCACTATATGTGAGTATATGCAACATGTGATGCATATGATTAGTACCTTCTGACTCTGTTGTTTGAATTCTCTCAGTGTTGCAACAGTAACTCCAATGAACACTGAAAATTGTCAGAGAACCTGAAAATCTCTCTAGATTTTAAGATTCTGAAATTTCTGAGAGTTAAACCATAAATGAGATGGCATGGTCCCCTGGGTCAGAGTTTTGAGTGCAGAAACAAATGTCTGCAACTATTTGTCATTTGAAAATAAAATTTAAAAACCCTCACCAAACCAAAAAGCAAACAGGTCAGAGAATCTCATCTATTTGATTTTACTTATCAGGTCCTACACTAAGCACATCTGTGTAAAACTATGGTAGATTAACAGAGTAAAATTAGCAGAGTAAAATGAAGGCACAGCACTAGCAGACCACAACAGCAATATTCACACAAACTGAAAGTTTACCCACGACAATTCCCTACTCTCAGAGAGTGGCCACTGTTTGATGTTTAGGAAAAGACAGCATGAGGCATGATAGAGATAAATTTCCCTGTTACATTCTCCTAATGTCTAAATGCAGCAGAAATTTCAATGTATGCAAATTTTCATGAATTTCCTAAACTTATTCACATATTTGATCTCCAATTGTACATTTCATACACAAAGATTTCCACAATATAAATTTGGTTTGGTTATTTCTGGCACAATAATACTAGTCTGTCTTCAGCACTATGAAGATTCTTTAAACCAGATTGTGTTACCAAAGATGTATTGCATATGCTGCATTAAAATTTTCCATTTGCACTGAGAACATTCTCTAATGTAAGGGTTCATTGAACAGTTAATTCAGTTTTAAAGACTTAGCATGTTCAGAGCATTACATGTTGCAAATGATTGTCATTTCTGAGTGACTCTACAAAAGCACCATATCACTTTTTGATGTGTTACATTCAGCCTTTCTTCATGAAAAAAAGAAAAAAAATTAAGAAAAGAAAACAAAAGCCCCTGTCAAACCCCAGATTTCAGAGGATTTATCAGATGCTTTCTCATGATTATCACAGAATCATAGATGGGTTTGAGTTTGGAAGGGACCTCAGAGACCACTGAGTTCCAACCCCCTGCCATGGGCAGGGACACCTCCCACTAGCCCAGGTTGCTCAAAGCCTCATCCAGCCTGGCCTTGAACCCCTCCAGGGATGGGGCATCCACAGCTTCTCTGGGCAACCTGGGCCACTGCCTCACCACCCGCACAGCAAAAATGTCTTCCTAATATCGCGTCTATATCTACCCTCTTTCAGCTTAAAACCATTGCACCTCATCCTATCACTACATGGTCTTGTAAAGTGTTCCTCTTTGGCTTTCTTGTAGGTCCCCTTTCAGCACTGGAAGGCTGCTAGAACATGCCCTGGAGCCTTTTCTTCTCCAGGCTGAACAACCCCAACTCCCTCAGCCTGTCCTCGTACAAGAGGTGCTCCAGCCCTCTGACGAATTTCATGGCTCTCCTCTGGACTCACTCCAACAGGTCCATGTCTTTCTTGTGTCGGGGGCCCCAGAGTTGAATACAGTACTCCTGAGGGGGTCTCAAGAGGGCAGAGCAGAGGGGGAAAATCACTTCCTCCAACCCACTGGTCACACCTGTTTTGATGCAGCCCAGGACACGGTTGGCTTTCTGGGCTGTAAGTGCACATTGCTGGGACACATTCAGCTTCTAATAAACCAACACCCCCAAGTCCTTCCCCTCAGGGCTGCTCTCAATACCTTCTCTGCCCAGACTGTATTTGTGCTTGGAGTTGCCCCGACCCACGCGCGGGACCTTGCACTTGGCCTTGTTGAACTTCATGAGGTTTGCATTGGCCCACCTCTCCAGTCTGTCCAGGTCCCTCTGGATGGCATCCCTTCCCTCCAGCGTGTCTACCACACACACAGCTTGGTGTTGTTGGCAAACTTGCTGAGGGTGCACTCCATCCCACTGTCCATGTCTTGCACAAAGATGCTTTCAGGGACTGGACCCCTACTGATCCCCTCCTGCATGATCCATGTTTATGTCTTGAACAATGAGCAGAACACTTTCTAAGGAAGAGACTCCACCAGGAGTGCCTGGGCAGAGCACTCAGACAAAACATTTCCTAAAGAAGAGATGCCACCATGTCTAGGAACATCAGGAAGTTGTTACATCTGTTGAAGTGAGGCATGGATGCTGGGGTGGAGAACCAGCTGACTGGACCAGAACGAACTGAATAAAAGGTGAGCTTGAACTGTACTCCCCGCCAAACCATCACCCCCAGGTTGACCCATCACCACCACATGCACGGAGTTTCTGCCTGAAACGAAGACTTCTGCCTGAAGAGAAGACACATGTTGGAACAAGGGATTGGTGATGGTCTCTGTAACTCTGTCTTTCTGTCCCTCTTTCTTACTTTTCTACTCTTTTGTACCATGTTGTAATTGATAAGATTTGGTGCTTGACTCGGAGAAGTTGATTCATGATGGTTTAGCAGTTGCTGAGGTGAATAAAATTGTGCTGTATTGTTCCTGGAGTCATTGTCTGACTCCACCTAGCTGGTCCTCCTTTTTGGGGAATCACAAAAAAACTCTCTCGACTGTCCACTGGAGTGGGGCAAGACAGATGTTGAACAACACTGGTCCCAGTACTGACCCCTGCAGAACGTCACTCATCACTGGTCTTCACTTGGACATAAGCTGCTGACCGCGACTTTTTGACTGCAACAATTCAGACAATTCCCAGTCAAATCTATGGACATTAATTACTTTAATACCTTTGCAAGACATAAAAATCTAGTCCTAGAAGAACTATGTTGATTCAAATTTTCATTTAGAAGCACTGTGCTGGAAAAAGGACCAAATTCTTCCTCAGTTTCCTTTATATGCAAGTCTGTCTGTGTTTTCTTCATGTCAGGAACTCTTCTTGCATTCCAATTTGATTGTCATTTCCTAGAAATGCAAATTGACCTTTTTCACTGGAGCTATCTTTTATATGAACACAGCATGTTAAGAATCTAATCATAAGAAAAGCTTCAAATGAATGCTAATTAAAGACAAAAGATAGTATGTTGAAGAACTGAAAGACTAGAGGCAATTATATAGTATGTCTGCTGTAAAGTGTTTCAAACACAGCATCAAATACCATTCCATACGTTTATGCTGTAAGTTTAAAATACAATTCACATACATTAGATAATAAAATTTTCTTCTTTCTTATGGCTGGTGCCAATCTGATGCAATACCTTACCTCATAGTATAAAATTAATAGAAGTGCATGCATCAGGTCAACAATTTTTAGACAAATCCCTCAGCTTGACTAAGTACTGGTATTAAAATAATTTTTTAAAAACTGAATTAGGTTGCTCATGTACGGTCTTTTGATTGATATACATTTCCTCAAATGCACTTAAATCAGAATTCATCACATTAAGGTCATGACACTCTTGCAATTTGGTTTTTACAGAAGTAGCTTTCATTAACAACGGGGTGATGACCTTAGCTTTGAGTTTTCTGATTTTGTCAGTTTGTGCTACAATTTTAATGAGATTTAAAACTAGCATTTCATTCTTTAAACAGTGTTCTTAACAGCTGCAATTTCCTCTGTGCAATCCATTGACAGTTCCTAACCCTTTCTTACTGAACCAGCAAAATACACTCTTTTACCTCTCGGATGTTCTTTATGAGATGTAGTCATACATGTTTCTGTCCCAGTAATACCATTTAGTTTGATTAATATGGAGTAATCATTGCAGACAGTTTACGTAGCATTGTATAAAATGACATGCATGAAGCAAGCATACTGGCAGTAACCCTAAAATATCCACTAAGCAGCATAAGAGAATATACTGCGACTGTTTGTATTCATTTCACTCATTGTTTACCTTATGTTGTCCTAAAACACTTGGGTTTGTGTAAAGTCAAGCTTATGTTTAGGTGTCAGAGCAGATGGAAGCTAAAGTTTTAGTAACGGTGTCTTCTTAACATGCATACAGAAGACAAAACATTGATGTCGGAAACAGATGGAAACTATTACTGCCTATCACAATATAGATGTTACTTATTTCTTGTAGTAGAACTCTGGCAGGACTATATATAATAATTTGAAGAAACAGCCAGCTATCCAAAACCTGTGCAATGACGAGACATTTATAATGTACAAAACATCAACTAAAATATTACAAAAACTTACTATAAACCTGAAAAATCTTTGATCAAGACTACATATGTATTTTCCTATGCATTTGACTTATCACTTAGAAAAAAAAAGTGGATCAGGAAGACCCACTCTGACTGGATAAGTCATGGAACATCTTTTACTAATAGAAAAAAAAGCTGACAGAATGTAGGACAAACCTAGGGATCAATAGCTATGTTCTAGCAAATGGTGAGATAGATTGTAGCTTTCAAAAAATCACTATATTTTGGAGAGAGTTATTTTGGATAAAAGCTTGTAACCATCAAACCGAAAACCAGACTTTAAATGCATACAAAAGGTTGCCCATATATTAATAAGAATAAATTATTAAAGAAATTTTGGTGTTTTTTTTTTTTTTTAAAAAGGTCTTCTCTGTTCACTATCAGAGAAGTAACTGACAATGTGATATAAAGGGATAAATGCCTCTTTCACTTTTCTGCTACACTTGATCTATCTATTTGAGATCTCTAAACGTATTTCTTATACACTGGTTTCACTTCTCCGTAAAGTACTCAATTAGCCTCCATTCTGGAAATCAGGTAATTTAGTTCAAATTAATCTTCAACAAAACACAGTCCAACCTATTCTTGTGGTTGCAAGAGCCCATGCATTTTCTTTGTTTCTCAATTTATCTCACGGTTTTTCAACAATCCTTTTTGCATTATATCTAGTGTATTACTAGGACAATATTTACATAAAGTAAAATTAATAGCCTCCTACTCCTGCTTTTAATTGTGAAAGCTGACAGAAGCAGGGCTGAAAGTAGAATCCAGTTGAACACAGGCATCTTATCCATAACATAAACTAAAGATAGTGATTTTTTTAACAAAACTTTCCATGAGTTATTTGCAATACTGTTGCAGCCAAAGTAGATTCAACTTGGGGAATTTAACTTAATTTATTGCCAAATAACATAAACATTCAATTATTGATTCAGGTGTTGGGAAGCAAAGAAGACAAATGGTTGAACACAGAGGGAAAGCAACTTTTCATCCTCTTTCCCAAGTTCCACCTTACACCAGACGGCCCTCCTCTTCGCTTCCTGTCTCCACTCCTCTTGTTACAGCCATAGGTCACACTCCATCCCCCCTGAGGTGATGGCTGGGTCCAGAGCATCATGGTTTCTGTCTGTCACTCCTTGTTCCTCACTCTTTTCTTCTGCGCTTCTTCCTTCATAGTTGTCTCCTCCACCCTGGAGGGGCCCATCCAAGGGTTGCGGTCCCTTTGGGATGGTATCAGCTCTGCGGTGGAGCTCCTCCTGCTGTTCTGGTCTTGGTGGTGCCCTTTTTTCTCTCAGCATTTTGCCTTTTCTTAAGTAAATTTTCCCAGAGGTGCCACCAAGTGTCTCTGACAGGCCGGGCTGTGGCTGCAGTGGAGCCATTACGGAGCTGGCTGGAACTGGCATGGTGCAGCCCCTGAGCTCCTCTCGCAGAGGCCATCCCTGCAGATCCTCAGCTGCTGAAATAATGCCACCTACACCCAATATAATGCCACTTACACCCAGTACAAATTCTCGGGAAACACTGACAAAGGCTGAAGTCTGCGAGATAAATCAAAAATAAACCAAACAAGTGATAAGCGAAAGACCGTAAAAAGAATACAAATCAGAATACCTTAAAAGAGCAGGATTGAAATGTGGAACATTTCCAAGTTAGGAAATGCTAAGTGGCTGCAAACACACTATCTAGACATCTTCATTATGACACAGAAGACAAAGGCAGTGACTGGGAGAAGGAAGAACTGCCCACTGCAGGAGAAGATCAGGTTCAAGACCATCCAAAGAACCTGAAGGTGCACAAGTCCATGGACCTGATGAGATGTATCTGTGGGTCCTGAGGGAACTGCCAGATGACGTCCCAAAGCCACTATCCATCATATTTGAGAAGTCGTGGCAGCTTGGTGAAGTTCCCACTGACTGGAAAAAGGGGAAACTAACCCCCATTTTTAAGAAAGGAAATAAGAAAGATCCAGGGAACTAGAGGCTAGTCAGTCTCACCTCTTTGCCTGGCAAGATCATGGAGCAGATCCTCCTGAAGAATCTGCTAAAGCTCATGGAAAACAAGGAGGAGATTGGTGACAGCCAGCATGGCTTCCCTAAGGACAAATCAGGCCTGACAAACCTGGTGGCTTTCTACGACAGGGCCACAGCGTTGGTGGATAAGGGAACAGCAACTGACATAATCTACCTGGACTTGTTCAAAACACTCCACACTGCCCTGCATGACGTCCTTGTCTCTAAATTGGAGATACAGAGTTGACGGATGGACCACTTGGTGGATAAGGAGTTGGCTGGATGGTTGCACTCAGAGACTTGCGGTCAACAACTCAATGTACAAGTGGAGACCGGTGATGAGTGGTTTTCCTCAGGGGTCAGTATTGGAATCAGGGATGTTTAAAGTCTTTGTGGGAAGCACGGACAGCAGGATCGAGTACACCCTCAGCAATTTTGTCAATGACACCAAGCTGTGTGGTGCAGTCAACATGCTGGAGGGAAGGGATGCCATGCAGAGGGACCTGGACAGCCTGGAGAGGTGGGCCCATGCCAACCTCATGAAGTTCAACAAAGCCAAGTGCAAGGTTGTGCACGTGGGTTGGGGCAACCTCAAGCACAAATACAGTCTGGGCAGAGAAGGGATTGAGAGCAGCCCTGAGGAGAAGGACTTGGGGGTGTTGGTTTATGAGAAGCTGAACGTGACCCAGCAATGTGCACTTACAGCCCAGAAAGCCAACCATGTCCTAGGCTGCATCAAAACAGGTGTGACCAACGGGTTGGAGGAAGTGATTTTCCCCCTCTGCTCTGCCCTCTTGAGACCCCCTCAGGAGTACTGTGTCCATCTCTGGGGTCGCCACTGTAAGAAGGACATGGACCTGTCGGAGCAAGTCCAGAGGAGGCCATGAAGATGATCAGAGGGCTGGAGCACCTCTTGTACGATGACAGGCTGAGGGAGTTCGGGTTGTTCAGCCTGGAGAAGAGGATACAGGGAAACCTTATAGCAGCTTCCAGTACTCGAAGGGGACTACAGGAGGGATGGGGAGGCAGTCTTGATCCAGAAGTGTTGTGATAGGACAAGGGGTAACAGTTTTAAACTGAGAGAGTGTAGATTTAGATTAGGTATTAGGAAGAGTTTTTTTCCCGTGAGGGTGCTGAGGCACAGGAACAGGTTGCCCAGAGAAGCTGTGGATGTCCCATCCCTGGAGGGGTTCAAGGCCAGGCTGGATGAGGCTTTGAGCAACCTGGGCTAGTGGGAGGTGTCCCTCTCCATGGCAGGGGGGTTGGAACTCGATGATATTTAAGGTCCCTTACAATTCAAAACATTCTACGAGTCTACAATTCTATGATTACTAAAATATCAACTGAGATAAGACCTACTAGTTCAGCTGTCCATCTTATGAATGTTAAAGATCTTGCAGACTTTTTTTGTTATGCTCAAAATCTTGCTCTGGGGAGCACTTGTTGTATGTGACATATGTTGCTGAAGCTTTTTTCTTCTATACCTTCACATTCTGTTTTCTAATATAAGTCATGTGCATATATGGTATCTGTGAAGAACAGCTAGTTAATGAAGAGAAAACATTACCCTGACTGCCAGCGTGACATTGACCTCTAGTGACAACCGAATTAAACCCTTCTGTGATATGGTGAGATTATTTCAAAACAGATGGCACTTAAAATCTCTTCCACTAATATTACTGCAGTTCTCATCAAGGAGGGTTTTGATCCCTATTGTCTTCCCTCCATATGTTAAGGGTCAAACAGTGATATTTTAAGGCAGGAATTCATGAGTTTGGGGTGATAATTCTGGTATGAGAGGCAAAGAATAGTTCAAAACCAAACTTCAAATCCATTTCTGAAAATAGCTCACACCCAAAAGATATCAAAGGAAGCAGCTTTTATTTTCAAATAAAACCAATGATTCTTCAAGGATAACATGGTTCAGTAGCTGAGATATTGTTTCAGGAAAAATTATTCCCATTAAGACATCCTTGTGAATATAAGCATTATGCAGTGCAGAAGATGGAACAACAGAGACGCTCCAGAATGTATTTTTCCAAGCTGGACACCATCAACGGTACTTTCAAGAGTAACTTTATAATGCTCTTTTTTAAAATTTTTAAATTGGCTATGGATCAGACTTGGTCTTCAGAAGAGCTGAGGTGTGCTTGATGTCAGAGGTGTCTGAACATGCTCGGTACTTGTTCAGTCCAACCATGAAATTACAGTTCAGGTATGTCCTCAAACTACTTTTTAAGGTTTTAGCCTAAATATACTGCTCTTCCATTCTATCAAGTGTAAAAATTATTTTGCAATATTTAGTTCTACATCTCGCCTTGTCCCCCATGAAGAGTTCTTAATCTGACATAAAGGGAAAAATTCAACCTTTGCAGTTCTAATTCAATGGCATTGAATATATGTTTATATATACAAACTTCTCCAGTATCCTGAGAAATTTTAATAATTTTCTTTCTTCTTAAAAAAGGAAAAAAAGACAATATTTTAAAATTAACGTGTTTGTGCTGGTGTCTCATCCCACTCCAGTGGACGGTCAAGAGAGGTTTTTTGTGATTCCCCAAAAAGAAGCACCAGCTAGGTAGAGTCAGACAATGACTCGAGGAAACAATACAACACAATTTTATTCACCTCATCAACTGCAAAAACATCACAAATCAACTTCTCTGAGTCAAGCACCAAATCACACTTATCAGATACCACCAGACATTATTTACCAATTAAGCAAACACCAAATAATGCCCAAACATTATTTGGAAGTAAAAATCAGACAGAAGACAGAGTAGAAAAGAGTTGAAAGGTAAGAAAGGGGCAGAAAGACAGAGATAGAGAGACACACAGCAAGAGACAAACACAAACACAGAGACACAGAGAACATCACCAATCCCTCATTCCAGCACGTGTCTTCTCTTCAGGCAGAAGTCTTCATTTAAGGCAGAAACTCCTTGCCTGGGTTGGTGACAGGTTGATGGGGAGTACAGTTTGGGCTTCACCTTTTGTATGGTTCCAGGACCACCCTTTGGGGGGGTCTGCATCCAGGTCACCTTCAGGGTTGACCTTTGGGGGGCGCAACAGCCCTGCATCCAGGTCACCTTCATGGGGGCAGCTGGTTCTCCACCGGGGAGACGACTCCACCCTCAGCACCCATGCCCCACCTCCACAGGTGTACCCATCACCCAGACCATTAACAACTTGCTAATGTTCGTTCACAAAAGGGCTTTTCTTCCAACATGCTCTGCCCCAGCTGTTTGTAGACATGGTGGCATCTCTTCTTTAGAAATGTTCTGTCTGAGTGTTCTGCCCAAGCACTCCTGGTGGAGCCTCATTAGAAAATACTCTGCCCGTTGTTTGAGACATAAACTTGAATCATCCAGGAGGGGTTGGGTAGAGGTCCAGGCCATGACAGCTGGTTGTGACAACTGTTTTTGACTAGTAAATAAATGTAGCAAGGGAATATAACTGTCTGATAATCATTTTTAATGTGATGGATGAAAGTGATGTGTAGCCCCTACGTTTTATATATTAGATGTGTTAGCCATTGTGGTTACAAAGTGTTTGACCAATGTGTGATAGGCTAAGTATATAAAAGAGATTCACCACATAAAATGCATCCTTGGTGCTGTTGTTCATTAGCAATTCCCTTAGACACTTGGTCTTCTCTGTACTAAATAAGGTTTACACTGAATATAATACCAGTGTTATTTTTCCTTTTTTTTTTCCCCCCAGGGCTTCACTGGATAAGGTGGTCATGATTTTTAAGTGACCTTTCCATCTCATGCTGTAATTACAGAAGTTGAACATACTTGACCTCACGTCTTTTGATCAAGGCTGGTGTAATAACATATAGCACATTTAAAAGACCATTAAGTTATTACAGAAAATGAGTAGAATTATCTGCAGATCCAGTGCCCAGGAGTGTCTCATACCCTTGATACCTTTAATATGTTCAGAGTTACTAGTTTTACCACATCACAGTGTTGTTTGTTGCTGCACTGAACTTGTTCAATTTCCTTTCTTATTAGCAACAAGCCTATATTTAAAAATTGGTGTTCTTATCATTAGTATAGTATAATGAAACAAATAACAATGACTTCTTGGATTCACCAAATGGCTTTCAGTCAAGAGACTCTCAACATATCTCACTCCATTGTACAGAATGATGTTTAGACAAAAAAAATTTGATGGCTATTTTTGAGTGAGTCATATATAGGGCAAAACTAAAACTCTGTTGAGCTGCAGAGTTTATGTGCAGAAGATTTGTCCAAAACTTTTCTTTTTATGGCCTCCTATCACTTTAATAACATTGTACTTCTGAATTTCAAGTTTGAGCAGACTGAAAATTACTACAGACAGCTTAGAGGAAGCAGCTACTACATTTCACCTGTATTTCAGAATAAAGATTTCAATTCACCTTACTTTAAAGATTGTGATGAAAAGTGGTAAGTACATCACAGGAGCCTTTGTTCTGAAAAGGACTAAAGCACTCAGCTTGTAAAAATTATGGAAGTAGGAAAAAAGAAGTGACAAAAAATGATTCTCTGTGAGATGTTCCGGACTGAAGTAAACTGTATGATAAATCTCATACAGTTTTATCTTTTTTAAACAAAATTATGATTCCTTCAGCCATGAAGGTTACTTACACACTTTGTATCCTTTCAAAATCTTTTTCCTTTGATGTGTTGCTGATTGACTGCCACATCTAGGTAGGATTTAACTGTACTGGCTATATTGTCACATATACTTACCTAACGATCCGTAATATAACACGATGTATTTGACACACAGACAATATTACACATAAGGTTCATAGATGTCTGTTTGCATTAGGTCTTCTGATATCTTCTGCTAAGTCAGTCCACAACATGGTTCAACATAACCCAGAACAAACCAGTGGAGGACACGCCTCACAAACAGCAGTGCAAGTGCAGCTGTGTCCTGAACCGAGTTGGCTTTGCTAACTCCACACAACACAACACCTCTCCTGTCCTGAGTGACCCCTACAACAGGTGGAGCCGAAAGTCATGGTAAAGGAGAAAAGTAAATTCAGCTATAAGTGCATCATCTCAAATTATTAAGTCACCATAGGAATGAAGAGTTTTGCCTGTACATATTTCTATTCTGAAATGTGCAAATACCTCTATCAAATATATACATCCTTCACATTCCCCACCCTAGCAAGGCAAAACATTGTTAAGAACAAAGTGAATGTGTAGCATTTTCAGTGATAGTGGAATCTCCCTTCCACTACCACCTCAAACGCTACACAAGCCATGTCCTCCATTTACGTGACTGCAATTTAAACCTATTTCTTCCTTTAGTTTGGGATTGAATAAGAACCTAAGATTTAGTGATAAACACGCTATTAAAACATTAAAAAATGGTATGGAGAGAGACAGAGACAGTCATTACTATGAGCATGCAGATGTTTTCTGTTTATGTTATAGTGTGAGCTGCCGTCAGACACTACTAATTACAGC
>NW_010120224.1:0-1279 GCF_000699245.1 Pterocles gutturalis | reverse complement strand
CTGCAATGCTAGCCATTAACCTTCAACTGAATCTCCAATTTTTGCACAAGGTGCATTGTCATTGCAGTGCTTTATCTTTATTTTAAAGTATCAATACATAAAGCAAGAAAGGTATTTTTAAATGTTGCATACAGCACTTAGTCTTCAAAAATAAAACAACAATAAATAAAAAGAAAAAACAGCCCTAAACTGAGCATAAGGCATTGTTGTGGTTTTGAACCCCGGCTAGCAGCAAGACTCTAAAATGTTTCTGTTCATCAAAGGCAGAAAGTGTTACAATATTCTAAAAATACATATGCAATTTTTAATAGCATGTTTAGAAAGGTCTAAAATTAAATATTGGTATGAAAAGATCAAATTCGCATCCACAATAGAATTGTTTTTAAAATAACATTCTTACAGAATTCTCTTCTATATTCCTTCTCTACAGCTTCTTTAAGCTGTTGAACTAGTTTAAGTTTTTCAACTGAATTTGCCAGATGTCTTCAGACCTTTGAAAAACAATGGTGAGATTTTCAAAGAAGCTTGTGGAGCGGAAGTCTATTTATCAGACAAAATTAATGGGAAATATCGAAATGTCTCCTTCAATACATCAACATGCGTATCTTACTGAGCTAGGAATAGTCTGTGTACTTTAATTCTGTAAGGTCTGAGGGGCACTATCTTTAATTTCTGCAGTTGTGGGAGAAGTCATCTTCATATTTCTGGCTTTTGAAAGACTTTCCTAAGTGCCATGGAATTAACCATTGAAAGACAGCCCTGAAAATCCCATTCTGACAAAATTCTGATTCTCTAATGTGGTAGATATACCTGTGCTATATCTCTACATGCTTTGGTAGTTAGACACCATATAGATGAAAATATACTATTGTCTTTGCTGCCATAAAATTTTAACTTGTCTCTTGTATTGCCTATCTCATATCTAAAATTACTTCTAGAAGATCTCAGTGACTCTGAAATGACTTCTTTAAAGAGGGGGAAATGCAAACGCTTTTCCTGAAGGCATTTCATGAATGTACACATGAGTAGGTTCAGGATTATAGCATCAAAAGTTAGTGATGCCTCTTAGATGAGGAATACATAGACAATTTACCCCCAAATTCAACCTCTTCTTTCTCAACAAAGTTAGATTATCCTTAGGGGTTTTTTTTTTGCCTTTTTTTAGGAATAAGTAGATGTCCTACAAATAACCAGACATTGCAAAGTATTGTGTGAAATGAGTAAAATGTCATAGTAAAATACCAACAAAGGCTTCTGTGGTGGGTTAGCCCTTGGCTCG
>NW_010120223.1:0-54822 GCF_000699245.1 Pterocles gutturalis | reverse complement strand
ACATGTACCATCATGAGGCGGCCTGAAGCCAGAGCCTGAAGCAGCCAGATGAGCTGTTAAAGGGAGGTGAAGTCTTCCAAGTCCAATCAGGTGGAAACAAGATACACATCTCACTCTCCCTAGTCCGTAAACATGCTACAGCTTCTCTAGGTGCCCTTTAGGGGTCAACACTTGGGATGAATAAAAGCTTGGGTGTTCTGTCCTGAGTGTCACACTTCTGGGAGATTACAGGTTGCCACAATCTGAGCATCCACAAGGCAAATGAATAAACCCAAGGCACTCGTGCAGTTCAGCTGTTATTCCAAAGATGTCCTGTGGCAGTGACATAGAGCTGGGTTGGTGCAGTGACCCTTCATTAGGACCAGGCTCCTCTGTGCCGCAGTGTGCAGGCATACACACCACTGTAGGTTCTCACTGTAGCTCTTTATTTCAATATCTTTGATATCTTTTTTTATTTATGCTCAAAATTCAGTGAGGTTGTGACAGTAGATTGGGAAAACAACACAACTTTTTTAGATGAAAAAGGTGTGAGGGCTGATCCTCCCAATTTTCTGAGAGGGTATGGAAAGTACTTCTAGGACATTCTTTTCCAGGAAAAAGTCAGGAACAATTGCTCAGCCCCACCACTCACCTTCCTACTCAGGTGTTATGACTTTGCCACAATACTTTATGGCTCTGGGCGTGATCCGCTATGGTAGACTCAAACGTGTGTCCTGCCACCTGCTGACTACCATTTTTCATCCCGTCTGTCCTTGCTTCCATTACCACTGTATTTGCCCCATTTTCTAGGGCTGAAAGTGGATTCCTCTCTGTGAATGTCTCGTCTGATCTGTGTGACTACGGGAAATGACACAAATGCTCTGTGCCATGGTCTGTGGTCTGAGGTCTAGCTGGGCAAGTTTTGAGCTGTGCCCATCCTTGCCTGTGTGCTTGGCTTTACTTGTAGGTAAGCCTGTCAGTGTCACTGGTGTGCACTGAAACTAGTCCTACATGTAGCATTTTTCTGGTTTTTGGACTTTTTGGTTCCAGGCAAGAGCTGTCCAGGATTGGTTGCTTTTTTTTAAGAAAAAGGAGACTTCAGAAAGTTGTGATGAGCACATAGAGACAGCCAGCAGGAAGGCTGCAGCTGAGAGAAAACTGTGCCAGAATATCATGAAAATAGAGAAAGGGATGACTTATGATAGAAAAAGAGGAAAAATAACGTAAAACTTAGCAGTTGAGAAGACACATCCAAGAAGAAAGAATACATTGTTTATTACAGACAGTGAGAGGGAAAATTTAATCAGGATGGATTATGTGATGAGAGAATTGTAGATAAACAAGGGATTTGGGAAAACTAATTAGATATTAGATTAAGAGATTGTATAATAGCAAATCAGGGCAAATATTCCCATAACCAGGATTTCTGTTGAATAATTTCCTAGTAGAGATTTTAAATCTTCCCTCAGTATATACATCTTCTAGCACATAATTTCTACAATATACAACCAAATGGCATCTGTTTCTATAAGATCTGTAAATAATGCCTTCATACATGTGAAGACCCTTGGTAATGTAACAGGACTGAATTTCATCTGCAACAAGAGTCTGAACTCCAGTTTGCTAACTTTGGTGAGACATGTATTTCAGCTGTAATATGTTATTAACCTGCTTTCACGCATGTACTGTAAAAAAAAATCCAGGTGAGGAAAAGAGAGGTGGTATAATTTTTTCATTGAACCCAGCTAAATGCTCCTCATTCATTTTTCATCCATTTTGCATGATTTGTGCTATGAATAGTAACAGGACAAATATAAAATCTGCGCATACATGAAAGAGAAGAATACCAAAGGAGAACCATTTAAAGTAGGGAGCCAGCTCTATGTAAACTGTAGTAACATTGATCTTGTGTGTTCACCAAATGACAACCAAGTATGGTCCAGAGCGCCTCATTTACCCATTTCCTTACTTTTACCAGTCTGGCCTAATGCTCTTTTTGAATTTCATCTCTGGTAAACACACTGCTCTGGACTCATGGAATGGTAGTGCACGTACCACTTATTGTTTGCCCATTAGACTTGACAGTCTTTACCAACGTGATCTCATGCCTTCAGGTAGAAGCTAAAAATGGACTGTACCATATTAATATTGCTATAAGCTCTAATATTACACCTGAGATTCACAATAAATTGAATACATACAGGTGCCAGTGAAGGGATAGAATTATGCCACATTTCACTTGTGTTTTTTCCTGAGTGGGGGTTTAAATCCATTCTCAAGCCTGAAGCAGACTGCGTAACTCAGCCAGGCTGAGGGACCTACAGGATGGCTGAGTCAGTATCCAAATAAGGGATGGCTGGTTTGTGTCATGTGTGTTTTATACAATCGATTGAGCTCTGAGGATTTGATTAATCGCTTTGACTTATAAACTGGACACAAGAGAAAGTCACGTGAGTTAGAGATAAATGCCACTACTCCCCCAAGACAGCATGCAGCAGCCCTGTCTAGGTGAGAAACTGTCCCAAAGGAGGTCAGAGTCCCTTGAAAAGCCCTTTGGAATATCTAAAAATACAATGCCTAAGAACACTCTTTTTGCACTAAAAAAAATAGAGAATGACTTCTAGGTACAAGTACTCCGTACCTAGAAGAAATTTGCAATCCTTATGCTGCAATTGGTGTGTTTCTGTGCCTATGGCTGTGAGGAGATACATCTGACCTTGATAGGACTTATTCATAACCCATCCGTCTGAATGTTTTTTTCACCTTCAACTTTGCTCCCCACATTTCCTGACCACAGCATTTGGTCAGAGATTTATAGATAAATTAACACTACTGACAGTCATTCCACTTCCAGCCTTGCTGTCATTATGTGGCAGCAACTTGTCAAGAGTTCAGGAGCAGGAACAGCAACATGGTGAGATAAAGGGAAAATTAAAGCCAGTTTAGTGTCACCCCACTTCTAATTGACCAGGGTTTCCTCTTGGTCTTGCCCCTCATTGACTGGGTGAAGAAGCCCGAGTGAGACGCAGAGCTGGAACAGACCCATGCTGAATCCTACCAGAATATGGATGTTCCTTACAATATCTTCTCAATACTTTGTCCAGATTCAGAAAGCAATTATCTCAAAATTATCTTTAGCCACCCAAAGCAGGTCATCTCCTTCTTTTGGTGTTTACCCAGTTAGTCTGATTGCAGCTGGTTACTTTAACCAGCCAGCTCCCATTAACCAACCCATTTTACACGCACCAGGTACGATCTTAGCCCCTCTAGGTTGAGAAAAGAAGACATAAAATGTTTTTAATCTTCACTTAACTCAGAAGAAAGCTTGAGTTCAGCTCCTAACATCTCCTTCTTTCACCGCACCAGAACAATTCCTGAAAAGTTTGAGTTATTTCATGTAACTTAGAAATGTGAATGTGTTACGAGTCAGCTTTGAATATGGCCTCGATTCCAAAAGGTGTTATCATCAAATCAAAATTATTCACACATGTCAAGTTAACATTTTATTTTTATTCCTTACTCAATTTTTGGCAAGCTTACAGGAGCTGTCAGTGTTTCAGTATTTTGAGAAGAATATTTTAATAAAACAGTGATGTGCTGAAAGGGGTTCACAAGAACTCACTAGAGGCCCTTGTTAAAATTCTGCCACCCTTCAAAAAATTATTCTCTTGCCTCTCAAGGAGTTCACCCCCTCTCTGGATACTGCTAAATCATTTCTGCCGGGGATGAGTTTCATCCCTTGGGGCTCATAAAGATACTTCTGAAGAGCAAATTGTTTGCCTTTGAAATAGACCAGATTGCATGAAATAGCAGACACTTTAAAAATAAATTCCTGGGGTAGCAACACTTCCCCGCTCCCCCCGCCCAAGCATCCGATCAGATCTCCACCATTCGTACCTCTCATTGTGTTATACTATCAAGTACTCAATCTATTTCTCGGGAACAAAGTATAAACAGTTCCAGCAAGTGCACTTAATATAACTTTTTTTGCCAAGTGGCATTGCCTCCCTGCTAGGCTGTGGTTGTAGGAAACCATTTATATTTAACAGTAAAAAAAACCAAAAAAGTCAGGTTCTCCCTGTGAGCACACAGGGTGTGAGTTTATTTCAGTTTAAAAGAGGAAATTTTTGTAGGACTCTGGTGTTAAAGTATTTCAACATATGAATGTAATAAAATACAAGACATATCAGGTACAATGAAAAAATGAGTACTTGAAATAAAAATGGGAATTCTGGGAATCTTGCCCAGACTGGTTAATCCTTTATTTCTATCACTCATTTTGATGTGTTTGAAGGTCATAATCTTATTTTGATATTTTTGAAGGCTTGGATGTCTGTGTGGACCTAGATGAGGTTAGCTGATGTGCTCGTAGCCAGATATGCCAGACTTTCTTTTTTAAATGCTGAAATATAGACAAATGGACTTGATTAAAACAAATGGATCTTGATATAATAGCTAACAATAGCAGCTATTCCACTGTTGTATTGTTTCTCTTCATATCTAAAAGATTAATTAAAATTATTCTTTTTTTTTCTTTTTTTTTTTTTTCTTTTTTTGGAAGTGATGTGAAAATGAGCTAGTTGTTGACCTAAAGAGCTAAAATTCTGTTTGGTGGAATCTTAATCCTGAGCAAGATTTAGGTTCATCAGCTACTCATGTTCACTGGTTCACTGATGTTTGTTGTGCTCCTAGGGCCAATGTTGGAAAATAGCACCAGTGTGCACTAATGCGCCTTGTGTGATCTGTTGTCACCATAAGAAAAAATGAATTGATCAAGCAACACGTTATTAGGGACTATTACTTAAAACCTGCCTCAAGAAAGTGCTGGTTGCCTCGGAAGCCATTATGTCATTACAGTTTTACTGGTTTCTTTGCATAGAGTAAGGCTTGACTATCAACATGTAGCATTATGTGGCATCAAGAAGTCTATGCTCCTGCTACTCATCCACTGAAAGACTTTGGAGAAGTTACTCAGTCTCCTTACACCTTGATTTCTCTCTTCCTTAAATAGAATAAGGTATTTACCTCCTCTGTGAAGTGTTCTCACATGAGTTTTGTTGAAAAGTGTTGTAGGAAAGATAGTACTAATAATATTTCAATGGATTTGAAGGATGAAAAGTGACTGAATATCCAGGAAAATGAATGTGCTCCTTAGTAGTTCACAGTCAGAGTAGCTTTTGCTGACTGGCAGATAGGCAAAGCCTGGAATTTCTGGCTTATTCTAAAGATTTGAAATGTGTAACTTCTCCCTTAGAAGAGTTAGAGTTGAAGGTAAATGTATAATATATAAACACATACCAGAAGATGCAGCTTCATATGCAGTTTAGAGTGAGAGGAAAAAACTTTTCTGAAGGAAAGTAATTGAATGTGCTGATACCCATAAACCCATAGGTCATGTAATTCTGTGGACCAGAACATTAAAAGATAATCTCTGGGGGCTGGGGGTTTTATACACACCTTTTTGGTTTTGTTGTTGTTAAGATCATCTTCAAAGCTATAGCTGAAAGCCTGTATCTAGCACTTCTTGTATATCCAAGTCTGCAGTTGTATCCAAAGCAGGATTTGGGCGTGTGTGCACTGCCTTGCGGAATAAAAAAAAAAAAAAAAATTTTAAAAAAAAAAAGACGTTTTTGTTATCTATTATGATGGTTTATTCGATGTGTGATTACTGCAAACAATTTTTTCAAGTACTACTTGTGATCTTCTATTAATTAAGAGTTGCAATGATTTCTCTATGGTAGCAGTAGAACTTGAAGCGTGAATATTCTTAGTACAAGAGCCAAGCAGGCACCTAAAATCCTAGAAAAACCCTGAAGTGCCTATTTTTTTGAATTTAAGTAGGTGGAAATATTTGCAATGGTGTAATAGTCTCACACAGAGCTTACCACTGAAAACCAGGGCAGCATGTCACCCTGGTGAGCAAACCATCCTTTGTGAGAGGAAGTAGGAGTTGGGAAGAGGAGAATGAGACAGGCCCAGTATGAGAATCAAGTATGAGAATCAAGGCCAGTCCTGATTGAGGAGGTCTAAACATCAATTTAAACAGTATATGCAGTTACTCAAGCCAGAATAAACTGCTGAGAAAAAGAACTGCCTGTGCTGAGGATCTCTGTGGACCATTCAGCTGGGTGGCAGTTACAGATAAAGAGATCCTTTTTTTTGTTCTTTTGACAATACTTCTATTAAATCAGTTTTATCCTGACTTTGCATTCTTCCTGGGACATACTAAACAGAACTAGTAAGCGTTAGATCTGTCCTCTGTGCCAGCAGAGGTTTTAAGGAAAATGGAAAGGTGTTGTTCATTTGGATTGCTTTGGAATCTATTGTGCAAAATCCCTAAAATACAAAAAAAAAGAATATAAAAAATCGCAACATAGAAAATCAGTAATTAAACATTGAGAATTTCATGGACCAACTGTCCAGGGTGCAGGATTTATTTTGAAAGAACAGTTTTTTGTCAATACTAGCTGATTCAAAGTGTGCATTTCTTCAAAATATGGCTGTGTGCATTGAATTCTGCATATATATTATCTGGTTTTTGTGGTTTTTTTTTTTTTCAGTTGTGAGCTGCATTTAGAATCCTTTGCAAAAATATCGGGATGGGTTATAGCTGGTAAAAAGTACATACGCTGCTGAGTGCAGAGGGGCCGTGATTTGTATTGGTGTTTAATATAAGTGCTATAGGATACACATTACAATGCTAGATATACATTATTGTTACACTGATGAGGCAGAGCATACATTTGCCAAATTTTCAGAAGATGGAAAGACAGAGTATATTACCAGGACTTTAATAATGAATTTAGAGACAGGTTGGTTCCATTCATATCACATATCCCATTGCAGCCTATGCACAGTCCCAGTCTTTATACAGATATGAGAGTTGTTACATGTATTTCATTCCTGTTTAGATGATGGGTTCATGAAGCATCATTTTATACTAGCAAATTGAGGGAATTCATTTTGGTAAAAAAAAGAGTTACGTGAGTAGATTTGTCTTTATATTTTAATTGCCACTGTCCTGCATAAGGCTCTGTTGTTAGCATCCCTTACCACAGTGCCTCTATGCCTCGGTGAGGGATTTATTGACTTCAGTTTGACTCTGGAGTTGAAGTGGTTTAGGTGTGAAGTAGCCGTAGGAAATTCATTCTTATATAACAATTTGTATTGCCAAAAAAAGGAAGTGACTCCAGCAGCCTTCAGAAGAGGCCGGTAAAACAGTTCTTGCTTGAAGCAGAGAAAGAAACTGTAAGGAAAGTGTCAAATCACAACTAATTGTTTGCAAATTATGGCCATCCAAACTTGCATAATGTAGTAATTTCAATATGAACAATTACTGCATAATTGGGAAGGGGTTAAGGGAAGGTTGTTAAGGCTTTAACTACAGGGCAAGTAGAGCATGGGACTTCTCATAGTGCAAGGAGAGAAGACTGAGATGCCACACTGCACTGAGTCACAGCTAAAATACCTGTCTTACTCTGCTGCATGGGAAAGGTCCTTAGGCAAAGATCATGTTTTCTTATCTGTACTGTGTGATGCTTTACTCTCTTCTGCTTTCTTTTCGTGCCTTGAAATGCTTTCCTTTATGGGTTTAAAGTAGCTGATTTCTTGTTACTGTACACTGTTTTAAAATCACTGCTGTTGTGAAACAGGCTGTTAATACTCAAAAAAAAAAAAGGGGGGGGGGGGGAAGAAATCTTGCAGTGCTATGGATTATATTACTATCTATGGCCCAACATTTCCACTCATGCTTTATTCCAAGAAGAAGCAAAGAGCCTGCCCTTCCTGCCTCCATGCTTTGGCTATGTTAACTGCAAGGGGGGCCAGGCTTGGGCTCAAGTGCAGAACTGCTGGTTGTGCTGCATCATTCCCAGCCCGATTATGGCCCACACTGATTTAACTTTCCAAGACTGTGTCTGAGCAAGTTTTGAGGGACTTCATGTGTCACAAATCATTCCCAATAGGGAGCATGGGGAAGACTCATCAGATTTGTTTCCCCACTCTGTAGACTGTCCTCTAGCCAGACATGCTAGACAGAGACAAGGAAAGGTACAACCATGAAGTTACCTTTCCATTAGCAACAGCTTGGTAGACAAAAAGTCTTTTAAACAAATACTGATGATACATACTCCTGTACAGTCATAATTAAGTACAGCTGAAGAAAGAATTGACTAATAGTCAGCAGGTAAAGAGATATTGCAAATGTGGCCACAAGTGACCAGGACACTCTGTTGATGGGAGTACTTAGGAGTCAGGAACTGGAATCAGCATTATTCAATATATTCATTAGTGGCCTTGAGGATAAAATTAATTCCATACTGATTAAAATTTTTAGACAACAGACCTGAGAGGAAGAGTAAATAGAGAAGACAGTAAATTAAAAATCCAAAGGGGTCTAAAAGCTTTGAGCCACTGGGTGGGTCAAAGAGAGATTAAGTCTATACAAAGAAAAGCAAGGCAATACATCAGAAGAAGAATTTGAATTTCTTCGTTGTTGTAAGCAGTTGTGAGTTTTGGTGGATTTTTGCACTACCATTCTTTCATTTTTTGTCACAAGACTGTTCTTGAGTTATCTCTAATTGCACATACAGATCAACAGCATGGCATGGTGGAATGGCATCATCAAAAGGTCTGAGCAGCCTAGATACCTTTGTTATTTATGGACTTTTAGTCCCAGACCCATCCCATCTAACTCCAAGCACTTTACTGAAGTACCTAGATTAGACGTACAGTGATCATTAGAAAAGCATAGACAAGAGGAATTTCATCCTCATCTTCTCTCTGAGCAGCACCCTGGCCCCACCAGCCATCTTGGTGGAACATGTTTTATTAGCAGGGAAAAATAAAAAAGGAAGGAGTCATGGTTCCATAGAGAAAACTCCAAGGAGCTGGAGCACCATTCCCATTTCATAATAAGGAATAGAGGCAATAGCACCAATTTCTCTTGTGATCCAAGTGTCCAAATGAATTGAATCATCAGAGGTTATAGTGAATAAGTGTTAAGCAGAATATGGTTTGAAAGAAATTAGTGTCTTGTAATAACTGTAAGGATAAGAGAGTCTAAAATATCCAACTATATATAATATCTATGAAATTAAGTTGCATAATGTAATGACATGTTATGCTACCATTAACACATTATAACTATGTAATTTGGAAGGGTAATTTTTTTTTGTAAAACCACTTAACTACATAAAATTGAAAATAATGATTATTGTAACTACTTCCATTTTTTGTCTTTAGAAGTTCAAAATTAAATATGCCATATACAGTTATTTTATGGTGATGTGTAATTTTATGAAATGGTCGTATAACATGTACAGTAATTATTGACATAAAAATCCTAAATACATAAATCATCATGTATAAAATCTGTTATAACACATTAACTTTACCAGCAGCCAAGGTAAGTCACTCAGCATATCATTGACTTTACACCCAGAGTTGACCAAGGAATCCAGATAAGATGACAGGAAATTGCAAATCTCAGCTAAGATATAAAATTATATCAAGGCAGCCTTAGATCTGAAACTCCTCCATTCTGTTTTCTTTTGACTTTCTAGTATCTATTTATTTCAAGTCTTTGAAGACTAACATGGAAACAGTAAATCTTGGCAGGTCATCCAGATGGCCCTCTTAGTCCACTTGTAAATGTCTCTTGCAGTTGGGTTCCCATCAGTCCTTTGGAGACTATTCAACTGCCTAATCCAGACCATTTTCAGGAATTTTTTTTTTTCTGATATTCAGTCTAATTTTTTCTCTATCGCTCTTGCTAATATGCTTTAAAAATTTAGACTGTTATCATTCTCCCCATATGTCTTACTTATGACTGAGTGAAATTATATGTATACATGTCTTCCAGCCTCATAACCATTTCTATTAGTCTTCTCGGAACTCTCTGTAAATTGTTGCTATCAATTAGAGAGGTCTTCTGCTCTGAGTCATAAATCCATATATATTTCGGCTACTTTGGGGAAACCAACCTTTCCTGTTAATGAATCAAAGTCATTAAAAGGAATATTTATTTCATGTCAGGATTATGTGAGAGGGAAAACTCAGTTGTCAAGCTACCAGCAAAAGTGTGAGGTCATGATAAATAAAAGCTGATCAAAAAATGTCAATTCTCACATTTTTAAAATTTGCCTTCATTCTGAAGAAGTAAGAATTTTTTTTTAACTCTTCCATGCAATTAAAAACCTATAGAGATAAAAGAAACATTTCAAAAGGTAATCTGTGTTAATAACATACTCTGTTCTTACTTTGTAATGTTATTGTATATTTATACTTAAATAAATCAAACAATGAAAAATATCTGTAACAATAAAATTATAAAACTTTTAATTTATCAACACACTTTGAAGTTTTCCATTTGAAATTCTGACAAACCTGTGCATTCACAGGGGAAAATGTTTCACAGAAATTTTTTGATCAACTGATTTTTGACAAGATACAGATAGAAAAGCTACATTCTCTCACAGATTTCCTTCATTGCACAGACTGAAAGATGATCAGCAGTTTCAAAGCACTTCTAATTCTATTATACTGTATCCTCAGAGAATAGGGCTGATGCACTAATGGGCACAGGGGATTTTACAGAAAAAAACAGAAAGAGAGTTTATATGAGTCATCTCATGTGCAAGCTAGGCTTTGGAATCACACAAGAGGGGTAGATTTTACATGTTCTTCGTAACCTAATGTTCTTATGAAATATAATGAGTTGTGTTAGATATGGACAACTTTGTTCATCCTGGGAGTCTGGAAGAACAGAGCAGGACAGAAGAAGAATGGAGGAGTAGGAACGTCCCTCCCTTTTCTGGAGCTTCTCCTGAAGGTGTGTGTTGTCTTCTGGTGCAGCCTTACAATTCCAGAAACCTGCCAGAGTAGACATCTCATAGGATGAGGTGGCAATGAGGTGGGCAATGAAGCCCATACTCCACGGTTGAATAGATAGTGATAAAATTATTATAGGCCTTCTGCAGGTATCCTGTAGTGGGAACTGCCTGGAAGGACGGAGAATGAAGAGATTTATGCACCCAGTTTCCTTTGTGTACCAAATTTCTTGCCACTGACTTATTCTGGTCCATAAACTGTATCCAACGACAGAGCGGATCTATCTCAGCCTCATCTACTTCGCATTTCTGAATGATACAACTGTGTTAAAGAGCTCCCCAACAAGTGTGAGAGGTGGCACAAAGCAAACATAACCAGCTCAGCATAACAAGGTCACCATTTCCCACTGATTTAAGAGGAGTTTGCGGTATGGTGGAAACATGAAGGACGAGAGTGGCACACTGCAAGATTTCTTTAGCACCCAGAGAGCGTTAGCAGAAGCACTGGTAACCCCAGCATTCCTTCCTAGCAGCTGGTTATTTGTGGTGCAGGAGCCTCCATCATTAGATTTTTCTTCCATAAATCTCACCACTCTCTCCAGGATATTTAGAGGATCCTTATATTGCTTTACCAGGCACCATTTAGGTATTTACTGAGGCCAAGTATCAAGAGAAGAGTGAAGTATTTATAGGAGACCTTTCACTGAATGCAGTGTAGGTATTCAGAAAAATCTGGCCCAAGGAGTTTTACTAGCATTCTTAAACTTTTATACACTGAATAATCTGTTGCATCATGCACAGACTTTACTTCCAAGATTTATTTTCTCCAGAATGTGTATCATGCCCTTGTAAATTCAGCTGAAATGATGGAAATCAGACAAGTTTTTTAAACTCTTAGTACTCTTTTCAACAGAGAAGTAGCAAGTATTTTAAAATCTTCTCAGAATGGAAAACCAAGGTGTTAGCTAAAAAAACACCAAATATTGTTAAAATTTTGACAGAAGCAGAAGTTATTGAATTGAAAATTAATACTGCTACTCAGAATTACTATCCTACAAGTGTGGAGGTGACAGTATGCTAATAATATTCACTGGTATTTTAATACCAGATTTTGTGAGTATTAGTTCTGGATATCAATTGTTTGTTTTCTTTTCCCTATGCAGTGCGCACACAGAAGTCTCATTAATGTCAGTGAGAATTAGTATCAAGAGGAGACTATAGATCCCTAAGATATTTTTCCATGATATTGAAGACTTAGTTGAAGAAACTATGGGAGATCAATAATACACTGAGGACACATTTTCTTCCTTGCTGTGACATACTACATGTTTTTTAATGTCAAAACTCAGGTAGGAAACAGAGGCAACAAGAATTGGAAATAGCAAATAATTTGACTGGCTTATTTGAACGGAATAGCTTTTTCCAATGACAATGTGGAACATAATACATGTAATTATTACTGATTCCTGTTACCACATTTTTACATTTCCTTCGGAGTAAATGTGACATCCTACTGCTAACTGGCAATGTTATACAGTGTCTGTTCTCCAAGTCTGTTTCTTTGGCTAACAAAATATTAAATGGCAGGGTAACCTCAAGAAAAGCCCAAAGGGAGCTAGGTATCGTCATGATGCGTTATATGAACAGCTTGGAGTTGAAAGGTATCCTGCAGTAACTATTACATTTATACAGAATTTCTGCAAACAGAGTTAAGTAAATGTTTTATACCAGTATCCTGCTGGCTTTTGACTGCAGATAAAGACGTTGAGCATGGTGCCTTTGAAATATGGGCTTTAATTTATGCAATTTGCACCATTTTTAGTGTCAGACAGCTGTTATATCTCTTTTTTTTTTTTCCTCTTCAAATAAAGGACATTTGGGGTTTTTTTATAAGTTATTAATAATAGTTTATCATTTTTTGTAATATCAAGCTCAGAAAGCATGATTACTTTTAAAGAGGAATAAACTTGAAATTCTAGAGACCTCTAATTTGCTATAAGGGCACTGTTTTCCTTAAATCAAATTAAACCATAATTATGAGGGGAAAACCTGTTTTTGAAACTCACTACTGTCTTCCAAAGAGAGTGATAGTTGCTATTGAGAGTAAGGTCAATGAAAAAAAAAAAAAAAGTAAAGAAAAATGTGAAGAAAATCAATAAATACCTAAATTATTTAAGGACAAAATACAACAGGGTGTCTTACTGTCATGCACCATACCCTGCATCGGAGAGCAGACAGGTGGATTGTCTATAGCCAGTGCTGGGTTGGACACTCTCTCCAGCATGCTCATTAGTAGCTCCGCGCCTGGGCTCCCTGTTAGTAGAAAGGCAGGGATCACAGCAGGGAAGTTAGATCTCAGGCTTCTCATCTCTATCTTAGCAAAGCTTTGCAAAGCCTTTTCTGGCAGCTCATTAGTAGGAGCACTGATGCATAAGAGAAAGTCATTAGAAGTGTTTTTCAACATTGGCTTTTGATCAGGTGACTAGTAGCTTCGTAGAGACATTTACTTACATTGTTTTCTATAAGAGTTTCTGTTGCTATATTGAGAATGACAAACATATAAAATGTGGAAAACTAGCTTGACCTTTCTATGACAAAAGAAAAAAACCTCTGTTAGTTCCCTGAATCTTGTCTTTATATTGTCAACTATGACGTAATAGAAGTACAGAGTACTCACTCTTTTAGCTTTAATAATCTATGCCAAGTTCAACTATATTGTTTGATTTAAGGTTATGACAAGAAGGACACCAGTGCATAAGAATACAGCTGGCATGCCTTAAGCTTTACGAGTTGCTTTTAACGATTAGCATTAGCTACTTTCTTTTTCCATGCAGACTGGCATTTTTAGCATTTTAAGACTAGATCTATCTATAGGGCAAAGTGAAACACACAGTAAAATTTTATTGGATCAGATAGGGTGGACTGCTTAAGTGCCCTGAGTAGTATCTCCTCTGGAAGGATTCCTTGTTGCATGGGAATATTTTTGATAAACCCTGAGAAAACTATGCAAGTTTAATTGGACATAGTTCTAACAAAACTATACCTAACATTTTTTAAACCTGCATAAATAGGCTGTAGAAAATGAACTTCTGCACACAAGCCAAAAATGTATGGTGTAAAAGTTATACTTCAATAATGAACACGTTTCTTTTATTGGCTTTTTCCAGACACTTGATTTTTATGTAATATTTCACATGCCAGTGTGGCAGTACTTGTCCAGCCCCAAATGCCTGTGATAACTGCCTAATGCCTTTGTTCCCCAGAAAAATGCCATGTTAAGTACATGCAATGACGTGCAACCAAAACAAGAGGAAGTAAAGCTGCTTTTGTAAAAGTTTACTGAAACAAAATACATCAGCTTAATCAGGCCTGCTTCTGGCTATGTACGAACATGACATGCCAATTACATAAAGTTCCAGCTCAGCTAAGACTCCTGCTGACTAATTCAGTGTTGATTGTTTTCCGCTACATGGCTTTGAGTGCTTGTTAAGGCTAAAAAAAAAAAAAAAGGGAAAGGGAGAGGGGCAACAATTGTTGGAATTCTTTGCTTCCATCAAACTGTCTTATGATTGCCAGCAATTAGTTAAGCTCCTTGGCAGTAAAATGACAAGATGGGACTTGACCAAATACAATGTGTGGAACACATAGGCATCTGCCCCAGCTGAAAGACATTACAATGTTTGTTAACCTTAAGGGTCATTCCTGATTCACTTCTGTAGACAGAAAACAAGATTTATATAACACAGATCAATACAGCCCTAAGACTTTCGCCATTGAGGATGCTAGATTGAGGCACTTCTCTTTATCAGTTTACCATGACACTAATGTATTTTGCCTGTTTTGCCTGGGCAGTGATGAATCTGTTGGCAAGAGAAAACAAATAAGTTCTGTTGTTGAGAGACATGTTGTCTATGATTTGTCTCAGCAGACATGCCAACTTGCTGGCCAATTCATTTCCTATTTAATTTAAGTGGCATATCTGTCTTCCCCTTTCTGGTATGTCTTTTGTCTGCTGCGCACCCATACTGGCACGGCAAGAGGCGCCTGCAGTAGATCTTCTCAGGTAAGACTGATACAACCAAGGCTGAAGCAAAGTAAAGAATCAGAGTCCCTGATTTCTAATACTGGATATTTTGTAAACGGTACTTTTCTCTCTATTTGCAGTCTGAGGCAATCACTTTAATCATTTATTTCAGACAGATCATAGTGATTTGTTTTGCATACTCATAACCCAATGCCCTTTGAAAATGTGCCCTTTAATGTGTTGTACTGATGTGTGGTTTAAGTTAACAATATTTTTCTATGTGCGAGAGCAACTTTTTAAAAATGTTATTTCCTTGGAACATAAAATGTGCATTTAGGAGCCAGTCTAGCCTTGCTGGGCAGAGAGAAGATGGGTTCTTGAGACTGCAGAATGAGGCCTGTTAGTTGTGAGAACAAATGTTATTCACACCAAAAAGTCCTTTCTCCTGCTTCAGAATGAAAAAGGCAATTCTGAAGCTGTTATTTCCTGTCTGTGCCATGTTTGTCTTTCCTTCATGAAGCAATTAGCTATACAGGCAGCTCATAGTTTCTACAAATAAGATAATTATAAATTCTATATCAAAAGAATGTGAGTTCTTATAAAACCTACTAAAGCAAATGCATTGTGAATGAGCATTTCCCCAGAGAGGCCCTGCATCTGGAGGGGTGGGAGCTTGTATCAGAGAGAGCCTTCTCAGCTCAATCCCCTTCAGCCCTGGAATTTTCTTACCCAGTTTGTTAACCTCTAGGGCAGGGTGCAGAGACCATGTGCTCATTCCGGGCCAGATCCTGCCACTCTTATTTATTTTGAGTGGTAGCATACTCCAAAAGCAGTTAGATCAGCTCCAATGGGACCATATGGTTCTACTCAATGCAAGGAATGGTGGCAGAATCAGGGCCTTGGGCTTTTTCAAAAAATGCATTAGATGTAACAGATAGGCATTTTGTTTTGGGAACAATAATCTTCTTATAACTCTGTCCTTGTTACTGCTGTGATAATAGATTTTAGTGTTCTGCATTCCATTGGCAACATGACCTTTCTTGAGTCAGGAGACTATGGCTGTGGGCATAAGTTATCATAAATTGAATTATAAAATAAATATAATATTTGAAGTGCTAAAAGAGAGAGGGGGAGGAAAGGTAATATTCAAATGGTTCGAGCCTGAAAACTTTTGCTATCAGCTTTAATACACACTACTGTGTACAGCCTTATCTACCTCAGCATGTCCATCTACCGCTGCACTGCTGCAAGTTTCTAGTTTCTACGGGTCTGTACCCTAAATTAAGAAAAAGCTTACTGAAGACTGAAAACAGCATAGCATAAACCCATCAAACAGTCCCACCGTTTATCGAGGACAGAATTCAAGCACTCGAATAGTTAACATAAACCACACTTCTCAAATGTGCCAGCTAAATCTCTGTGGCAGAACACATTAATTATAGCAGTCAGTTTACCTTTATCCTTCACAACATTTCTGATTAAAATTTCACACATTACAATGATATGTGTCTTTTCTACAAGCTATGAAATTTACTCAACGTCAATAAGCTCCTATTTTGTTATTGAAAGAGCTGATGTATGTATAAAAAAAAATATTGACTTTTGATGTCTGACAGTGAAATAAAAAACTTAACTTCTGTTTTGGATATAGTCATGCTACCTGTGTGTACTACGTGCCTGTGCAAAGCAGTCATTAGCAGTGCTGGATAAAAAGGAATAAAAAAAATCCCTGACTTTGCTGCCAATAGAGGGTATGTGGTTTCAAATTTTATATTTGCTGAGCTTAATTAAGCCATAGATTATGTTCTGAAAGGTATGTTCAATTAACTGAATCCCTCATGAGGAATTATATACAGGAAGAGATAATCACAACATTTATCTGGTTTACAAATGTATATGCTTAGGTTAAAAATGTTCTGGATTTTTATTCCATAGAGATAGAAAGATTGATAGAAAAATAATGTAAACCAATAACTGCAAATACTTACACATAAATGTGTATAAAAATTTCCAATTATATTCATTATTAAGCATATAAAACTATTTTTATTGGTAGATAACGACTGGTGAAAATCTCTTATTTAAAATTTTATTTGCGTCTTATTCAGGGATTCATATTTTAAATAAAGTTGCATGTTTACAACAAGGAGATCCAGCGAGGCACATCAAGTATCTAAATCACCCTACAGAAATATACCCCTGTGGAAAGAGAATGTGCCGAGTGGAGGCCCAGAGTAAACCTTTATAATTAAAGCATAAACAGGGCTTGAATTTTGTTCACTTTATTCTCCAAGCCAGTTGGATAAACCTAAAAATACATTAAGCCAATCTAAAGGCAAGTACGTGCTGTAGTGTACTGTTAATTTGCATTGTCATGTACTTGTTAAAAATGAGTCTGTAATTCCATTTATAATAAGGGAAGTGAAAGTAAAAAGTTTGACAAGGGAGCAAAATCATGTACTGTCAAAACAAGTATCTGGACTTTGCCTACACATACATTTTCTGTTAATATCCTTACTTCCAAAGTGACACTTATTTGGTAAGGCAGCACCACTCTTCCCAGAGAATGCACTGACTATTTTGATTTTACTGAGAATAGTTTTGACTGCAAACGTTTTCTTTTACTTAGAACATTGTTCATTGATGTAAATGGGACCTGATATCCAAGGTAGGCTCTCAGCTTGGCAACAGGCCGCTGGCATGGTTATTGGAAGGATATAACAAAATGATACAGAAGTAGTCCAGTAAGGAGAAATTCCTCCTCTCTCAATTGCACCCTCTGAGGAGTGACCCTGAGCACCCATGTCAAGCACGTCCTTGCCTTGCTGGCTGTCTGGCAAGCTGTGGGAAACGCTGCACTTGGGATGAGCACCTCTGTGGAGGACAACTCTAGAGAAGCGATAGCTCTTCTGACACAGAGCTCAGGACACGGCACGGGCACTGCTGCAGGGGAAGATGGTATCTACCATCCAAAGCTTAAAAATGCAGTGACTGAGGAACCCTGCCAGTACATGGAAGTTTTAGGTTCAGTGTCTAAATGTCTATGAGAGTGTCTAAGACCACATATTTCAGTATTTCAGTATGAATGTCTACTTTATGGCATTATAGGCAAGGCTGAACCTGGACAACTGTCTAGCCTGGTGCTATACCTGGGCCTCTGTATAATACAAAATTTAAGAGTTGTAAGACAAAAGAAGTAACACAGAACAACCTTGAGTTCCTAACATTGTGTAAAGGCAGCTTGGGGATGCAAAACGATTGTGTTCTGCTCAGGGACTGATGATTACATTTTCCATTGAGTTTCATGGTCTGCAAAGTGAGGAAATAAAGGCTGAACCTTTGCCAGAACAGCTGGAGGTTGCCCTGCTCTAATAATTACCAATATAGTGACTCCATTTCAGTCTCATGGAGAGACAGAGTTTTATTCTAACTGATAAATAAGCAAGGTAACTTTTAGTCTTGCTGAAAGGTGAATGTTATTGTCCTCTGTTCTACTGTTGTCTGCACTCACTGATTGCTTCCAAGAAAACACACAGGTTTTTGAAAGCATTTTAAGACTTTTTCATTCATAATGATCTGAAAGAAGCTGATGGAACGAACTTCCTTGTTCAAAGGCTTCTTATATAAAAATAGTTTAGATGGAGCTCTTCGTTCAGATCTTCTGGGAATAATGTGTCCGAATACCCAAAAGACCTCCCTTCTACTAAGTTCAGAGTCTGTATTATCCTTTCTCCATAAAGCATTGATTAGAAACTTCATACTGCAAATTAATAAAGGGTTTAGCTGTAGGGCAATCTGTCTCCCCATCTAATCAAGCTCAACCAGCTGAATGAGTTGCTTTTAAGTTCTAGTAGATTAACCAATGCATGTCAAAACCTGTGCTTATGTGAACCTCTGAACAACAGTACTAGAAAAACACTTAATGAAACTTGGCCATGTCAGCCCACAAAACCAAGATAAGTGCTTCTTTTTGGTCTCTTCACAATAGGAAAGGATTTCCTGACAGTTAAATGAAGTCATAGTATCACAACTCTGCCCAGTGACTGTTGTCATAATGCGTAAGAGCATGCTCCATGAAGAGACCAAAATTTCATATAAAAAGATCCCTATTTTATTATAATACTTTTTGTACAGTGTCCATGTACATTCCCAAAGCTGACCCTGTAAGTCTTGTGTAAGTCAGAGACAGGCTGAACTAATTTGAAATACTATTTCATTTCCCAGCAAGTACTACTCTTCCCAAATTACTCTAGTGCATTACATAACCCATTGTAAAAATAGTTATCAGCATTAACTGCTGTTCTGCACAGCATGACACTGTTCAAGCTTTCAAGACCTATTTATACTTAGCAACAATCTATACATTTTCAAGTTACAAAAGACATTGGTCAGGTTTTTAAAATATTCACAGTCTCTATGAATGTATAAAGCTCTGAGTGAACATTTGGAGCTCCAACATAATGGGTTGTTTTGGGGGCTCCCTCTCTTGCCTTCCTCCAGGGAGGATCCCCTTCCCAAGCCCCCCAGCACCGCCAGAGCCTTTGGCATGTATCAGGGAGTCAGAGCAGAACTCAAAACTGGACCAGCTACGTTCATGTTTAAATACCATTTATATTTATCTTATCTCAGAATGTGTGTGTTTGTTTTTACAAGTTGAAAAGATGGCCATGAAATAGAGGTGTGAAAATGTAGATAGCAGCTAATTAGTTTTAGTAAGACTGTTACAGAATATAACGGATTTTCAGCTTTCTCTATTTTTTTATCTGACTTAAGGCAATTATTTAATACTGCTGGTAGAACAAGTTATTGTTCATAATTTCACAACATAGACTGCATGCTTAAGCCCACACCAATTAATTGAATTTATAGGAATATGTTTATTCAATTTCAATTGGATTGAGCTATATTGTGGCTAGTATTGAATTAACCTAAGTAGTGGCTTCTCAGTTTCATTGTTTTGTTACAAACAGGGTATACGTTGCTGTATATTTTCCCTACTTCTTACGAAAAAGAAAAAAATGCCTCGTGCTCCAGATAGCTTATAATCAACTCATAAAGCCATATTGATTTCGTTTAATGTGGGTGATTCTGCAGGGCAATGATGTGGAAGTAATATGCAGGATCCTCCACCTGGAGGATGGACAGTCGAGGAACAGCCCTTGAAGTCTCTGTCTCACTGAAAAATGACTCTTACTTCAGGAAGACTCTTACTTGTGCAGGAAGGAAGTTTCTTCAGATGGGATAGGAAGGTTTTTGGCATGAGGTGTCATGGTGGATCATGGCACTGTGAATAATAGGAGAACAATTTGAAAGGAATACTCTCCAAAGAAAGACATTCCCTAACACAGTTGTGTGTTCTGCAAAATGTTTTTTTTTACTCTCCATTTGAATTTGGAATATTGCAGTACGTACTATCCTTCTTCTTTAGCTAGTAAAAAAATCAAGGTCCACCTTTCTTAACTCTTGCTCAAAGGTCTCACTTTTATGGGGAAGAGATCTATTGCAACCTATTATGCTGATTAAATTTACTGTCAAGGCTACTAAAAGGCACAATTGTTTATTTGTTTGTTGTTTAGTGTAACCATCCACTGGGTTGTTAGCTCTGTTCCTTATTTAGGTTTCTCATCAAGGCCCTTTCTAAAACTCTGTTTCCGAAGTGTTTGCCAAATTTGAACCATCTGAGGTGCATTCTGCTCTGACAACATCTCAGAAGATTCAGACGTTCCAAGAAAAAAAAAATAAATAACAAAAATGCTGGTGAAGTCTGGCAAATTCCTTTTCTAGCAGATCCAGTGGCCTTGTATTTTAGAAAAGCAAGTTGAAATTTGTCAGGGAGGCAGCCTTTCCTATCCCCATGAAAATCTGGCCATGGTATAAGCTCTGGAGAGTTGCAGTTGCACATTGTGAGACACCTTCCCTTTTAGCAGCTAGAAGTCCTGGAGGGTCCTGTCACATCACGCACACTTCTGTGCCTGACCAGATCCCGCCCGTGCGGTTCGTGCAGTCTGCCCAGCCCAGGGCTGTTGGAGCGGAGCTGGATCCTCCCCTGGAAGGCAGTTCCCAGCGTGGGGAGCGGGGCTGGGGGCACAGGAGCTGACAGCAACGAGCCTGTCAACGCTGTGTTCACACACCATGACATGCATTGCTGAGTGGCACCCAGGCAGCATGGAGGAAGCTATCTAATTAAAATTCAAAGGTAGCAAAGCCAAACCACAGAAGGAAATAAAGTATGAGACTGGGACAAGGAATCTGGTGAAACTGGGAGTGACTGGGCAAGGAAATTATGTTCACTGTTGGTGATTTAGATTTAATTAGCTGATTCTCCCCCTCTCCAATTCCAATTCCCAGCACCTCCTGTCAGTTATAAACACAAGTCCATTTGGTTCATTAAAAATGTGTGTTTCTGTACATTTGAGGCATTTGGGAGTTCTTAGAATAAAAGAGCGTGGGGAATATTTTGAATTTTTAATAATGGGATCCCTTTCAACATGTACAGTGATGGACTGAAATTGTTCTAAAGTTGAAATTAAATGAAGAGGCAAGGGGGCTATGATTTGTGCCTTACTTAGCTACCATTGCACTTTAGGGGGGGTATTACTTCACTCAAGAAACATCTTTCAGTTACTACAGTGCTTCCAAAATTTTGACTTTTATTTACCAATTTAGTGCAAGGCATGAACTGTTTTTATCTGTGAGAGGAGTTTCTGTTTCTTCTAGCAACACAGACTTTTCCTGCCTTTGAGTAATATGAAAAAGAGCCTTTAATTTTCCATGGGTAGCTCTGCAAAACTCCTGGGTTTTGCTTCTCAAACAGAAAGAAAGAAAGAAAGAAAGAGCCTTAAAATGCCGCATATTTCAGTCCGTTTAAAATCATACTGCAGCATGTCATTCAGATTCCCTAACTTCATCCTGATTTAACAGTGCTTGAATAACATGAATTTCACTTCAACTTAATTAAACAGAGGCATAAGCATTTCAGGAATGATTTTGATGCAGTCTGGACTCTTGAAGCCTCATTGTAATCTTACACACAAATGAGCAGGCAAAATGTCACTTGAAAGGCAGAGATTTTGATCCCTAAGTTGTAGAGGCAATTATCCATTTGTGTACATCAGTGTTATGTTTAAGAACACAAAATATTTGTGTGTATCCACTGGAGACCCTTCGGGAGAAAAGAGCTCTTCAAAGTAATTTTCAAGCCTCTATTTAAAATACAGAACAATGAATTTTAAACTCAGGAATATTAAATGTTGATAGCAGAAGATCAATACTTTCTCTTTTTATTAGTTAAATAGGAGAATCGGAATCTGAAAATCAGAGGGCAGCATTGTGTGTATGTGTACATGATTCTTAAACTTATTTATTCAGTTTGAAAACAAAATGAAAAATGGCAATCAGATAATTTCATTTTTTAGAAGTTGTCACCATATGATTTTCTCAGCTCACAATGGCTCTTTGGATTCATTTTACCCCTGCCATTAACACAGACAGCAGAGATAAAAATGGAAAGCGTTTCCATTATACAGCATGCCATGGAACTATTTTTGCAAGCGTGTCCCCCCCAGCCACACTTTCAGCCCCACCTGGGCAAGATGCGACATGATAGGGCTGGGCTAGTGACAAACTCAGTTATGTTAAAGACACATGAAAATTACACTGGCTTTTCCCACGTATTACCATGTAGCACTGCCTCTGTTATCTGGACCAGAAATATTTCATTTCACTAGATCCCAATCTCGTAAGACAGCCCTGTCATTTTAATTTGTCACTCTCTGTGTACTGCATCGCGCAGGAGTCTCATCTCCCCAGACGAGTGCCATAGGCTACCACTCAGAAAAGAAACCTGTCACAGGGGATAGCAAAGGTAAAAACACCACGAAACAGAAAAGTTTATGGCTGAAATCACCACCCAGGGCTCCATTCCCATGGGCTTAGCAGGTGGTATAATCACCACAGCCGAACTGGAAAGATCCGTCATTTCAGCTGTGATCAGTGCGCACACATCTCTCCCGCGCACCCTGCCTCCGCCGCCGTCCCCGCACAGCAGTGTCACTCACAGAAGGTGGCGGGAGGGGACAGGGGATGAAATGAAAGAATCACTGGTAGGAAGAAAAGTTGTGATTGACGTGAGGCTGGAGCCTGAAAACAGCTCCAGGAACTGTAGTGAAGTTGAAAGCAAAAGAAAAATCTGGGGAAAAAAAATAAGAGAAGAGATGATCAAACACCCCAAAAACAACCCAGTGATCCGAAATCACTGGTGCCAGCGGTTCCAAGCCTTTCTGCAAAGGTGGAACTGATGTGCATAAAGCAAACACCACCAAGGATCTGTCGGTTTTTTGAATCACTCTTAACAGTATGACAAATCTTCCTTGCAAAGTGTGAGGGAGTCAAAGGGAACGAAGACAGAAAAGGTGCGTAGCTTGTTTGCTTCTTAAGCACAGAGATGGAGTAGCACAGTTCTACTTTCCTCGACGTGTATTTTTGGCCACCTCTTTGGTCCACCCCCACCGAAACAATTAATCAAAATAAATGAGGCAGCAAACATCTGATACTAGCTGACTTCAGACTGCAGCACATTAACTGTCTTTGGGAATTTCATTTACTACACGGTACAAAACGCACTGTGGGCTGCACTCTAGTAGCTTTGCTCCTGAACACTATTGTGAATTATGCGTTATTGGTAAGCTACTGACTAGAATAAGGGAATAGCTGATCTTCGGATTTATTTGTTATGATTTGTGGAATCTCTATATATTTATGCAGCTGTAGAGAAAAACAAGAGTGGTGTTATCAATTATCAACTGTATCAAGCCTTCCTTTACATTTTTGTGATAGGAGAGGAGGCACTAAAGCAAGTGAGAGTCATCCCTCCCGTAAACAGACATAAATCAAAGAATCAGAGAGAAAACATCTCAACCCTAAGGATTAGTAAGTCCTTTATGGTATAAATTGGGAATTCATTGTGAACCACAAGAAAGAACAAATATCTTACATCAGAGATGCAAAACCGGACATATTCCAAGAGATAAAACAAAGCCATTTATTAAAGACAACAGGTAATGCAATTTTGGAAAGACAAAACTTAGAGGAAAAAGGTTCTATTTAGTAGATACACCAAAAAATAGCAGTAGGATTTTCTGTATATAATGTAGAAGAGCTATGTTGGTTAGGCATGAGCATGTCATTCTGAGGTTATTGGTTTTGATTTGACTAAAACACTTCACTGCTAAAGTGCGCATGTGGAGTTGCTGCCTATGTGTCATCCCATTACCTTTTTTTGTAAGTCAGGTGGTGTCCTCAGAGCAATATAAGCAGAGGATAGCTATGAAGTGTTGACACTTAAAATGTCTTCAGCAACCAGAGAGCTGATTTTGGCATCTAGAGAAATCCAGGGAAATGAGAATGGGCTATTTTCTCTCGCCCATTCCCAGGTGGTATGGCTTTATTGGAAGCCCACCCCAGAAAACAAAAGAAAAAATAAAATAAAGATGTCAAATAGAGTCTTTATTTCTTCTCCAGAACTGATCCCTGGATTCTTACTATAAGCTTAGTCATTCAGCCTTCAGTTCTCTAGTGCAGCTAATAAGAACTACCTGCTAATATGACTTGCAGGAAAGTAATTAAAGAGAACTTCTATGCAAGGTTTAAGTGCCTGGTATAAGAAGGACTCAACAATGTCCTTATGCACCTTCCTAGGATCACTGTTCTTTTACAGCAAATTATAATTGAGAAGTCAGTGAGATTGTCTGAGTGTTTAGTAGTTTTCACTATCAATTCAAAGAGGTAATTTGCCAAATTTTGCTAAGAGATTATTCCAAGCATAAGTAAAGCATGAAAATGAAGTCGAGAACAGGCAAGAAACAAGTTTGGAAAGGGCCTAAGTGGATGGAGAAGCAAAAACTGCAGCTCCTGTTGTACAAATGGAGGAAAAGAAGCAAATAGTTTCAGTGATTTCATCAAGGTGACAAATGGAGTCACTGGCAGAACAAAGTTTTGTAGCTGAGGTGCTACAAGCTGGAATGATCCACACAGCCAGGGGGACTTTGGCATGACATATCATTTCATTTCAATAGGATTTGGCGAAGTAATTACCCCTTAACACCTTTGAAAATGTCCCTCTAGTGCTTGAAGAATCAGACTGTGCCTTCCTCTGATTTAATTTGCTTTTTGATTCTGAGAGCAAGTTCTAGAAGAAAGAAACAAACTACCCTCTCCCCTCAAAAAGGACTGCCAAATCCCAGCTCCAACAGATCTGTGCCCTCCTCCCACCATGCAGTGGCCAGAGCTGTGCTCTGCTCCCGGCGCCTGGCACCCTGGGCAGGGCCAGCTGGATCCGACACGTCCCTCCTGGGTCAGGTCTCTTCTAACTCTGGATAGAAATATTCCTTCTGGAGGTATAAAAATTTCTCTACTGGAAAGAAAGCAAAAGAAATGCCCCATTTTCAGATCTATTCCCCTTACCCAATGCCCATTTGAAAAGCAGACCAAGAGTTGTCCCGAGCCCCGAGGGCTACCAAGGCTTGAGCGCCTTGTGGGTTTCCATTTGTGTTTCCCTCTTCTGCACTTCATGCTCTATAATTATTCTGACAGGGATGTTGCTTTTTCACAACTGAGGACTATATTGTATAAATATAGTATGCATGTTAAAATATTAAATGCTTAACTGTTTGTTTGTACACCTATGAAATACCCTGTAACAGGATTAGGCTGGATCCCTAAAGAGTCATTAACTTGCATTATATTGAAGTATTTATTATTGTGGCATATGTAATGGATAATATTTGTTTACATTTTTAATTACTCATATTTTCAGCCAAGAAAATCTCCAAGGATAATGTCTCATTTGCAAGTGTCCTGGCAAAAGACAACATAATGTAATCACACATTACCAACAATTCCATGACAACCATGCAATGGTTTAAATATGAATTGCAAGTAAAGACATCATTATGGTAAACTATGAAAAAAAATACACGACACTGAGTATCTTTTTATAAAATAACTGCAAAATTAACATGAAGGAAACTTTTCTCTAGCTGCTGTGGATTTTAAGCTTGTTCCACAGCCCAATGAAGTCAAGAGATAAAATCCCATTTTCATCAACAGTCTTTAAGCTGACACCGCAAATAATGTATCAAATAAGTGTCAATTTGTACCTTCAGAATTTCCCACTATATTGAGTCCTATGATTAGGATGGGAAACCTTTTTTTTCTCCCAGAAAGTGAATAAATAAAAGGACCTTAAATTTAAGTAACTGAAAATCTTTACTTTTGCAAGGTTTCTGCAACAGAAGATTTTGCAGTAGACTCTGCTTGGATGATAACCTCTCCCTATCAGAATCAGCCAAGGAATGAGCTACCTTAGCCCACAGACTTAGTTCAACCATGATGCATTTTTGCTAAGTTTTCTGAGAAATAGTCTTTGCAGAGCTTAATGTCAGCTAGAGAATTGATCTGGCAGTAATCAATAGCCCATTGTCTCAATCCTTGTTCCCTGTAATTCCAATTGGTCTAATTTCAATAGTCTGGAAACAGATTTTTGGTAATAATATGTAGAAAAAAGTAACTTTGGGGTATTATATAGAAAATTATTATTTGTAGCTTTCATGGAGACTCACCAATGGTGTGACAGCTTCACCCTAAAAATAATAAAAATACATGTATTTTAGTAGAAGCATCATGAATATCAGAATTTTTGAAAACATCCTGGAAGTGAGCTGAGCAACACAGAGACTTTTGTGAAATGTATCAAATCTCACGTTCCCTAACTTGCAAGAATATATTTCTTTTGCTTGCTACGGTTACCTTTCCTTCTCCCTTTCTAACCTTTCTTTTTCACTCTTTCTTGGTAGTTCTTCCTCGACTTTATGGGAGATTTGACCACATTGATATGATTCTGCCTGAGTGGTGTTACTAGCCAAATGAGCATATAGACCACCATTTCGTGATAGCATACAGCAAAGTCTGGGTCCAAAGTCCACTCCAGCATAGCAGGGAGTAAACACTGGTAGGAGGTGAAGCTTGAGGGTCCTGAGTGCTTCACCTATGGGACATGACTAAAAAAAACAACCAAACAAACAAAAAATGATAGCACAAAATAAATTATTTTCAAAACAATTCTGAGAATGTTGTAAAAGTCAATTCTCTTTGACTCTATTTTCATTTCACTCTGTTGTTTGTGTTAACATGAAATAAAAATACAAATCTTCCATCTGGAGGGGTAGATAAAATAGCCACTTTTCTTTTTAAGTAGGTAACATTTTTTCTTCTTGTGGCATGATGTACTTTGATATTAATTTGGACTACCAAAATCATTTCTTTAGCATTTTTGTGATGTATTTTTGATCTTTACATAGAGAAGTGGACCTCTGCAACTAAAATATCTTTACAGGAAACCCTCTCTTTTTTAGCTGATTGCAGTTACTAAAAGAAAACAGCCCAGCAGAACAAAACACAAAGCATTCTTATCAGTTTAGATAAAAAAATCCATGCACTAAGTTCAGATTGTAGTTGCTGCAGTGGAAGGAGTGTACACCATGATATGTAATATCTTTGAAATCATACTCATGTCTTTAAAAGAGTGTGTAATTCTCTCATTAATTAATTGTAACAGAGTTTAGTTTGCCCACTGAGAGGAGCATAAAAGTCTCCAAGTCCCCAGCCTGTGGTTACCATTTGATATGTATCATGTCAAATGCAATGCTTCAAAATTAGTTTGATTAAAAATACAGAAAGTTAATGAATTGTCAAAAAAACAGTGCTCTTTAGAAGGCACAGTTTTAAAAAATGTCTATTTTAATCTTCATAATATAATTGTCTCTGGTATTTCTGTCCTTTGGTAATGCTTCCAGACACATTCATGGTGGTCATCTTTGATCATAGAAATTCAAGAGATTCCAAGGCTTCTTCTATTTGCATAAAAAACAAGGAAAGTATTGTCAGGAATCTCCAAATATGCATTTTGAATCAAGTTTCACCTAAATGCTATACAAAGACTCAGTGTCTCGATGCTAATTTATTGAAAATGCCTTGGCCTTTAGGAATTTCCCATTGGCCCTTAGTAAAGCTGAACTCAAAGTGGCAATGGCAAAAAGCAGCCATCGAAACTGTGTTCATGCTGACATCTAAGCCCTAGTGTTCGAATTATGAGTGCCCTGAAACAAAATACTGTAGAAGGAAAAACAAAACATAAAAAATGCTTTAGGTGCCAAGATTTTGCTTGAAAGGGTAGAAGGGAAAATAAATTTGGGGTTTTTTGGGAAAGCTGATGTGCTAAAGACTTAGCACAAAAAAAAGGATTTAACAAAAGATGTAAAATGTTTGATGGTTAATGCATATGTGTGAAGTCAATGTTTTATATCTATAATTTCTGCATATCCATAAGCATATTTAGATTTTGACATATGGTCTGTAAATAACGTATGTAAGCTGGATCGTTGAGTGAGATTGCTGAATGTACGTGTTTATTTTATGAGCAGAGACGTGAAAAGTTTATTCATGTCAAAATGTGTTGCTAAGTATAAACATGCTGCTTCACTTTAGGCAGGATCAGGAAAGACCCTGGGTGTGTAATCTGTGAATTGACTCTATGCTGATGTTGCCCAGGTTTTGTATTACTAAACTATGGCTCACAACAACAACAAAAATTTAACCTTTAAATAGAGGCACCAAAATAATTTAAAACAGATTGGAGGGTTTAAAGGGCTTCAAGAATAAGCAGCTCATATTTCAGTTCCTCCCCTCTAGGGCCTACCTATTTGGTGTTCAGAGTTCATCTCATATTGCAGCTGCTTATGTTCACATTTTCTCCGGTGTGTGGATGAAATGTCCAAGGAAAAGAAAAAAACAAAACAAAACAAAGTAAAATATACAACATTAAAAATATCTTCCCTAAAACAATGGTTCGGCTGTTATTGGGCAGGGAATAGGACAAATCACCCAGAGGCTTTTAAGTAAGAGTAGGGGAAAGAAAAAAACAAAGAATGCAGAGAAAGTGCAGAGATTTTAAAGGGACTTTCAGTTTCAGGGGACATTTTTTATTCAAAGTTCTTTCAGGTTATGGAGCCCTTTTGTTGTTGTTGTTGTTCTTTTATTAAAAAATTCTTTATAATTCATTTGGACTTCCTTGCCACTGGGCACAGACAGATAGCAACAACAAACAATTATACTCTGTATTTATCACTTTATTCTGTTTTACAGTGTTTCTTTGATTATGGAAACAATACATTTTTTGCACCTTGCTTTGGTTACTATTTGTCAAGGGTAGCCTTTATAAGCAATATATTTTCCCATTTTAATAAAAGGCTAGAGCTGCACTAAGTGTGTAGGATGGGATTTGAAACAAAAACCCATCAGGCTGCTAGACTAAGGTTACAAGTTCTTCATTTGCACTACACCATCTTGTGAGTTAGAAAGCCTTCCATCTATTACCTATTTTAGCCCTGCTATTCAAATGTAACAACCATATATCTCTTTAATTAATTAACTAATTTCAGTCTTTTCACCACAATATCTTGCCACGTGGTCCTGCAACCAAAGTAATTGCTGTTGCAAACAGCCCACTCACACCAAATATTGTGTACTAAATATCCAGGCTCTGAGGACATTTTCTTCCTTACATTTAATCTATTCCATTTTTCTTTAGCCTGTACTTATGCATATGTAAAGGTATTACTATGAAGGACCCAACATCCTTTCATGAATGTGGAAAATCTAACCCCTTTTAAGTCTATGTGAATTTTGCTTTCCATTGCAGTGGGGGGCATTTCACCCCATCTACTTAAGTCTCCCTAAGTAATTCACACGATTTGGGTCTAAAAATAGATGAGTACTGTTTTCATCAGTAAATGGCAACCTCACTGGTTACTGTAACTAGATCCAAATGTAAAACCTGAAAGGTGGTAGCAGATACGGTCATATGGTCCTTTCCTCCAGCCTGCCTACAGCTCTCTGTATTTCCCTTCCATTGTACCTCCCCACACTCTTCTTCTCCCAGTAGGGGACAATCTGTATTATTTGGGGAAGCAAACTTTTTGACTCCTTTCAAGGCTAGCCCAGCCAGCCATGGCTGTCGTTCCTG
The DNA here is from genome assembly GCF_000699245.1 of Pterocles gutturalis. Taxonomy (NCBI): domain Eukaryota; kingdom Metazoa; phylum Chordata; class Aves; order Pterocliformes; family Pteroclidae; genus Pterocles; species Pterocles gutturalis. The sequence goes on along the minus strand of NW_010120223.1, from coordinate 24,911 downwards.
AGGTGCTCAGAACCTGTCCCATGGATTTGACAGAGATAATACCAAGGACTTGCTTTCCTTTGCAACTCTCCCACTTATTTCTTCAGAAATCTCTTCCTTCTGACTTGCATTAACAGAGTGGAACATATAGGCCAAGGCAACTAATCTACTGTGGTAATATGTTAATTAATAATTAGATATCACTTGTTCTCTCAAGATGAAAATATTTCCATTATGACTAAATCTTTATTCTAGGATAAGGCTAAAATATCATGAATCATGTTCTGAACCATCACTCAAGGGAGCAACAAAAATCAGGTGTTCAACAGAGTAAATCTTCCAACAAAGCAAAAGTATTCCTATGCAGTGTGCCCGTGAAAAGGGAGTAAAGATTACCATGAAAAACAATAAAGCCAGGATTCCACCTCAGCTGTTCCAGCTCCTGCTCCAGGGCCAGGTATCTCCAGATGAAAACAGTTTCCTTAGGTATTCCCCTGAAACCTGAATGGAGGATGATCCTCTGTGGATGAGGAAGACAAAGAATTTGTATATATTTGATTAAAAAAACCCAAACAATCAAAACCAGAAAAGTGCGACCAAAATTCAGTTTCTTCCTGTTGCAGATTGACTTCTTACATGACTGGGGGGTTATATGGAATTGTATATAGTGTGTTTTATTATTTCTTTCCCAGATCATATCTATGCTATTTCAGCTATTAACAGCAAGTAGAGTTGCTACCATAGAAAACTGGGCCTTGCATCTGACTTTAACTTCAGTACAAGTTTGGGAAGGGTATCATAGCAGACTCAGCTAATGTCATTTCACTTTCACAGTGTTTCTAGATGTCTAGCTGAAGATTAAAACACTTACGAAAGCAGAGTGTTACAGAAGTTAGCAATGAAGAGACCACTAAACAAGTTTATTCCTGATCTGCAATATCATTAGAAAATTTGGAGGATTAGCATACATTACATATGGTATATATTTGTCTTTATTTTCTACATATTTATCTGAAAGGTTAATGAAAATGCAGATGCAATGGTTCCTTCATATGGGTTTACCTTACGTAAGTGCCAGTTTTCAGGCTAATTGATTATGTCAGAAGCTCTATAAATATCAATAGCATATGGAAAGGTTAAGCTGAGGTCTCCACATAACTGGATTCATACTCTTTATTGACGATACAACCATTAACCAATCATAATGGAAGTGCTTTGAGTGTGAAATAGAGTAGAACGTTAGCTAATTTTCACCAATGACCAACTGGAGGACTCAGACTGAATGACTGACTTCTGCAAACTAATGAACAAATGCATGTGTAAACTAAAATTAGAATAAAAAAACCCCCAAAACCAAGGATCGTGTATGATTAGAGGTATGTCATCCTTATTTTGCCAGTTGTAGTTTAGTATTATTTATGATTCTCTTTAATTTCCTCAGAAATAAACAGTAGCAGGCTGTGTTAGGATACCAACTTTCAAATAAGAGAAGGTAGTTGACATCATGCTACTTAGCTTTCACTGACAGATATAAAGATACTTTCTTCCTTAGAACAACATTAGGAGTCAGTTCTTCTAAAACATAATTTGACTGTGATATCCTTTTTGAGCAGGTTAACAGCAATTTTCAGAATGGCTTTGTTTTTTTCTGTTAGTTTTTCTCCTTTATTACCTCTTTTTTGCTAAGATACAGAGGAGTCAATCCACCTCCTAAGTGTCATTTCCGAGACAGCTTTGCGTAGTAAAGCAAAAAGATTTTTCTGTGTGAGAGCAGTGTGGCAATCCCACTGTCATCCCTCCCCAGTAGATCCAGTAGCAGTAGGGGAGCGGGGGCAGAGGCTTCACCAATTGCTACAAAAAAAAAAAAGTCAATTTCGAAAAAGTTTGAGCAGTTAGGGATGTGTGTTCCTCATGCTGTGGAACAGTTGAGGAGGCATATTGAGGCTGCCACATGGAGTCGTATTTTCACACTCGCACCTGGACTGTCCTTGCGATGCTTTGCCTGCTACTCTGTGCCTTCCTCTTTATAAAGCAATCTGTATGTCCGACAGGTTTTGCAGGAAGAGCAAGCCCAGTGCTTCACTGCAGTTAATAAGATAAAAACTACAGATTAGTGCTTTGAAAATAAAATCACTGCAAATGTGCCAAAGATTTCTAGCCATCTGGTAGATGCAGCTAAAATCCTGTATATTTCCAATTCAGAAGTCAATATAGTGTTTATTTCTGTAAGTGGTATGGGACAGTGGTTTGGAAGCTTGCACTTAAAGTGAAAAGAAATGCTATTATCTCAGTAGTCAGTGTATTTCTTTTGCACGGAGAAAATAGATAGGAACCAATTGCAATTCATTACACTATATTTTGCTCTGATAATGAGTAAGCTTCGGCCTCAGAATGTTTCTGTGTTTTGCCATATAAATTTCCCTTAAATGTAGCATGAAACAGCAACTATAAAATGCTGCCTTCTTTTGGTTTAGAAAGATTACTAGACAGAATTTAGGGGAAGACCAGGTATAATCAATTCCATCTTTAGCATCTGTTTCTAACTGTGTGAAGCTTCATGTGAGAGTAAAATTCATGTACCAGTGAAATCAATAACAAAATTCCTATTGAGGTTTTCCCAATTGATCAGCCTACTCCTTTAGGGCCAGACTTCTCCACCCTCACTTGCACACTCCACATGATCTCACCCAAATCAGCGTGCCGGAAGATATACTTAAGTGTGACCCCTGATTCTCAAAGAACTGCTGTGCCATTCAATTGATACAGAGTTTACACCTATCTCAGAGAGATTGGTTTCTCCTACAGTTGAGAAGTCATGAGTGACTTTATGCCAGATTTACTTTAATTATTTGCTAAGCACTGTCCGCAGCAGCGTTTGAACTTCAGCAGCTCGCCACAAATGAGGTGACCCTGGTTAGATTATTTTCGTGAGAAGGGTAAACTGTCACAAGCCATGACACGTGCAGCCTGTCCACCAGCTTGGACTGGAGGTGACCCTCATCGGCCTATTCACAAAAAGTTTTGGTCACACTGTTGGGTGGAAACAGCGGCTGATGGGCCAGTTCCAATAGTGGAAATGCTGGAGAATCTTGATTTAATGTATGGCTACAAATGTTTCCACATTCCTTCTGCTGAATTTTTCATCAATCCTTTACAACTGAAAAGTGGAGAATGTACAGCGGACACATAGGGAAAAAGGAAAAGAGCTGTCCTTCCTTCTACTAAGAGTGGGGGAAAAAATATTTCAGTTTTTGACATGGATGTATTATGATATGCTTGATGATTGTCATCCAGACCAGTAGAAAATGAAAGGTCAAATCCCACTCATTTTAGTCATGTAAAGAACCCTAGAAAGTCAGTTTGACTAATATTCTTCAGGGAAAGAAATTTAGCTTTGAGCATTATCTGGGAGAAAGTAAATGTAAAGCCGTTGCTTTTCAGAATTGCAGTTAAGGACACTGCAAAAGATTTACAAATGGGTTTGAATTCCTTCAGTTAAAAAAAGTGCTAGAGTTCGACTGCAGTAGCTGAAGAGTACATTAAGGCTCCGGTTTTCCTGGGGTCCAGAAAAGCTTTAGTCCCAGGAGCAACACCATGTATTCTCAAGACAAATGGCACCATGTAGACTAGGACTTCATCCACCCCCTCAATGGAAGAAAGTTGCTGGAAAGTGCATCTAAGAAACCAGACTACAGAAATTGTCTCTAAAAATAGCAGCATTAATAAAATGGTGTTTTATTAAATGCACTGCTGTTTTCCACTGAGCAATGTGAAGGTCATGTGAAAAGTCACCACTTTTTCAAGTTTTGAAAATAACATAAAGAGGTTGCTATGAAATGAACCCCATGATTTCTGAAAGCATCCCCAAATCTTCCTAAATAGATAATACAGTGCCTATGTTATTGTGAGAATGCCCCTGCTTATGAACTGTGTTTAAATAACCTTGTACTACCCCAATTAGATTCACAACATACCTATATTGCAAAGGGCCGTTTTCTCTCTCAATTAGTTGAAAGGGATTAGACACACTGATAGATACTACTACCTGCTAATGGGCCAGATCCTAAGCCGTTACACTGTTTTCATGCTGCCCTTGTGCAGGCACTGATTTCACTGGAGTGCTGAGGAAAACCTGAATATGAGCATCAGTATGCAGCTCAATATTTTATGGGTTTTCTTGTCCTGGCTTTTAAAAATATTCTTCCTCTGTTATTCTTTAGCCAGAACAGCAAAAACAGCTAGTTCCAGCCCTGACTTCAAGAAAAAAGGCTGAGTGACAGTACAGTGGCTTGAAGAATTACAAGTTTATATGTGGGCTTTTTTATCATCTCTAATGGCAAAATTAAAATTAGTTCCCAATTAAAAGAGAAAAGCACAAGTACAATCTGAGAACAGCAGATAAAGGGTGGCATGAAGGGGAGATTATTAAGCAGCATAGTATAACAGGACCCCAGGTGCAGAAGGGCCTCATTATACTCACATTCTTGTGCTGCAACATACGGACGTACAGTAAACCAAAAAAAAAATATTCCAAAGGACAATTTTACACAGTGGCTACACTTGAGATGAGTGCATGTTTTTTGAAGACAGACCATAACAACTTGGTTTTTACTTCCAAAATACAGTGGCACATTAATTGCTTGATCAGCCAAATGAAACTAAATGTAATTAAGACTAGTGTGGGGTTAATTTGGTCCATAATTATGTTATATAAAGTAAATGAAAATTGTTTCTTTCCTAAATTGCAATTCATTAAAATTACAGATATTAAAATAAGATACTATAAAATTACATGAAGCATGTACACATTAATAGCCATTAGTAATAGCTTGATATTTCTATCTAAGCAACAGTTTATTAGAATGCCAAAAGGTTATATTTGACAACTCACGTGACTGATTTTTTTCCTCATCCTTTCTGCTCCTCTAAGAAATTCAGTCTTACTACACACGTAACATATGCCATGTCATATTTAAGCGTGTTAGGCATATTAGTTTTAGTTTTAGATTTGCTTTAACAATAATATTTACTGTTCATTAAAATACTCAAGGTTGATGGCTATATCTCTGGAATGAACACCAACCTCAGAGCTTTGAGATGAAGCCAGTGCTGCCTCTTCCAGCACAATACAGGGCTTTGTTTCAGGCACAAGAAGTTCCTTGTAGCAGGCAAGAAGCATACAAGCATGCTTAGATCCTTTTACCTCCAATTTAACTTAAGTGTAAATTTAAAGCTAAACCCGTGCTTAATGGTTTTGCTATGCTTTCGTAGCTTTTTACAAGGACTTGAGTATTGTGTAGAATTGGAGCCAGTGCCTCTATGCACTAAAATCAATGGCAATGGTCATGGTGTGCAGGGTCTGACCTGTACCTCTTATGAGATGAAATATCCCTAGGTATTTCTACAAAGACTTGCAAACTTCAGGGTATCACATTTTGACCGCTCTTATGAATTGATTTCCCACTGTTTCTTTTTCTGAAATTTTTCCTTTTGGGGACAGAAAATATCCAGTGACAACATCTTAATATCAGACATAAAGAGTGACGAATCAGCTCTTTAGAAATCATAGGATCCATGTGATTTTTAAGCTGGTGATGAGTGCTGGACACTAGAAATGTATGTGGTATTTTCAGTCTTCGTGTACATCAGATAACAAACTACAGGCACAACAGTCACTTTTCACACACCCAGGATTCTCACTGAAATAAATGGAGGAATAGAAAATGCAGGATGAAACTTGTTATTAGGGTCCTGCTTCTTCAACTCCAATATGACCAAATTTAGTGTCAAAGACATGAAACCTCTAGCTGCATTGCACAGCTGGGTATCATATTTAAACACAAAGATTAGGATGTAATCCTGTCATTTCTGAGCATCCTGAATTTCTCAAGTACTCAGTACTTGCAGGCTCAGGATCTTGTTATGATCCTTGAAAAGCTGCAAGCAAACAAGTCTTTTTTCAAATGTTCTTCAATTGCTTTCTTATTTACATGAAAAAGACATCCTTTGCTAAAGGAAGAAACCTCTACTATTGCAGTGTCTTAATACATGCTTTTAAAATAGTTTTGTACGTACTGCTCCTGGATTTGCAAACTTAAAGGAAAATTTATTTTAAAAATTAACTTGGTATCTCTCTGATGTTTGTAGCGACTAAAACTCAGGACGTTTAGTTGCCAGAATCACGTTATTTACAGTGATAGTAAATATATTTGTGTCTTAATCATTAATTCCAGTAATTGAGCATTTCATAAAAGAGGTTTCTAAACTGATGATAAAAGATCAGCACCCTGCAGTGTTGCTTATACCTGTACAAAACATTAATATGGTCTCATTTAATAAGCTGACCAATAATAACATTAGGTAGAATATCTTAATGATGATATCTCACTTTCAACAAACTAAGAGATACGTTTTGCAATATTTAATTGAGCAAATCTCCCAGTGGCTTCACTGAAAGTTGTGCTTGATTAAGGACTACAGAATTTCACCTTAATAATATTTTATCATTTATGCATGGAAATGTAGGGTGATAACAGTTATTAGCATTCCAGGTAAAGTACCTCATGCAAATTATTATGCTATTAAATGGTGAGTCACATTGTGTTTGATACTCCCAAATAGTGATGTATATTTAACAGGGAAATGACAATAGAAAAAAATGGATTTAGTTCAGATGTTGAGCTGCTATGTAAACCAATTATCTATCCTGAGGGAAACAGCTCTGTCTACAACTACTTAGGCTCTAGGGCCTATTACAAATGCTGGAGTGGGCTGTTGTTTCAGTTCTCAAGGGAATCTGCCACGTCACACTGGAAACAGTTGACAATAATTAGAAAGCCTGCTTCTACCAGTACTGCACACATTTTTAATACCTTTCTAAGTGTTATGGGAGATAATATATAAGGTTTTTAGAATTCCAGTCAGGCTAAGGTGAACCATGGAAAGGACAACTACACAATAGCCCCAAACTGGACTGTGACAGGCTAATTATTGTGGCTTCATTATAAAACCTCTTTTTGCATAGGTCACCTGGGAAGTGTAATTAAAAATGCATTATTGGTGTATATTTTTATTGAAGCAATTAAATTAAAAAGCCAAAAAAATAATTATTTGACGAGCAAATAATAATGTTGGTCAACAACATTTATCTAAGAAAGAGAGAACATGTTAGTGGTTCATTAGCAGTAAACGTGTTAACTGGAATGCCGTTTGAAAAATGAGCCATAGAACAGCTTTTAAATACTCAGATTAAAGGATTTATAATGTCAAGTTTAACGCAGAAATTATAGATAGTATTACATTGCCATGAGTAATAGCACCTTTAATCTGACTTAGTAAAATGATTTATTACACACGGTGTGCTTTTCACAATTTGGTAGCTATATATCTATCTACTATCAAACATCTATACAGCCATATAAAGGGATATCAACACACATACATGCACACCTGGGCAGACATGTACATGTAGGAATGTGTGTAGTCTGTAAAACCATCCAGTATCTGGTGCAGAAAAGCCTTTTACCAATACCTGTCTCAGCCTGCAGATCTCAGGGAGTCCTCTTTAGTGGCTGTTTAGGTCTTCCTGCCGTGGAGCCACAGGGATGCCCTAGAAGCATGAGAAGACATGAGGGGATACCCCTGGGAAGGTGGTAGGATTGCCATGCTCACAGCATAGGCTTCCTGGACAGCAGTGTGTAGATATCCGCTGCCTGGCAGAGCATTGCTATGCTTAAAGAAACCACCTGTACAACAGATACATAGTAAAGCCAACTCTATCCAGAAATGATTGGTTGGTAGAGCACACACCTGACAGTTGTTTCTCATGGGATGAGATGTGTCCTGAGAGTATCATGTTGGCTATGCTGCTCAAACTCTCTACAGGACGCATGCAGTAGGATGGATGCTTTTACACTAGGCTCAGTTTGCAGTGTGTGCAGGGTGTGAAGTTATCAACAGATGCCCAAAGGACATATTTGAGACTCTCAAAGGCATATTGAGTCTTGTATAGAAGCCATTTGGTGTTCTTCAGCATTGCTCACCACAACTGCGCGCACAACTCAGGGTATGGATGTACCAGAGACTTACACACAAGCACAATAATATTTTCTGTCTTCTATTCTTCTGATAATTCCTAGCTTTCTCTTTGTCTTTTCGTTGTCAATAATATCGTGCTGGCATTGCCAAAGGGCTCACAATCCCCTAAAATCTCTCTCCTGCGACAAGAAACTCTCCATCCGTAGATATTCTTAAGGCTGTTTTCCTCCAAGTTTTTACCCTTCATTTCATCTGTTATTTTATTTTTGAGTCACTCATAAGACCTTTCCTTAACACTTTATACATAGATTTAAGTCTGAATAATTCTCATCACCTGTAAACTTTGCTAACTCACTACTTAACATTTTCCAGATAATTTATAACATGTTGAATAGCAGAATCCAAGCGGAGATCTCCAGAGGATTCTGCCAGTAATCATCCTTCTCTGTGAAAATTGACCACTTACTGTTCCCCTTTGTTTCCCTTCTTTTCACCAGTTGCTAATCCTGAGGAATACCTTCGCTTTAGCCCATGACTAATCTTCCAGTTTTTGTTTCTCTGAGAGTCTTTGGTGAGTGATTTTGTTGAAAGTCTGTTGAAAATCCAGCCACACTGTATCAACTCACTGTGTTATCCCTACACCCATTGATGTGATCTAACAACTATAAACGATTTTGGGGCATGAATGCTGTACAAAAGTTAATCTTGACCCCCTTCCCATACAACTACTGATGTTTTGTTATGGTCTCTACTTATTTACGTGATGCAGAAAAAAACTTCCAGGCCTGCAGTTACTAGAAGCATTTGCAGGGACTTTAGTGAAGATCAATGTCACATTAGTCACAATTTATTTCTCTGTCTCTGTGCCTGCTTTATACAAAAGTACCATTACTGTTTGATTTCACATATGAGTTCTCAGACAACTTGGGTGAAAAGCTTTTCATCTTGGCCATTTCTTCTTGTCCCCATCTGCTAAAACATCTAACATTTTGCCTGTTGTACTGATACCACAATTTGCCACAATTCCCCAGTTCCTTGCCTCTCCAGACTGGCACTGGTGTAAAGAGCCTTCTGTCATGTTTTTAGAGAGTAAAAATCCAAAGAGTGTTAGGGTTTCTTTTTTATGGGTTTGCCTTTGAGTTCTCTTTTTACATTATCCTTGCCCTTTTTCTCTGCCTCCCTCAAATTAAACTTTCAGATTTGGTTTCTTTCCCTTGGCCTGGCAAAACTTTGAGAACTTAGGGGTTACCGTAGTTTTGGGAATGAATTCAGTGTTTCAGGAGAAGGTTGCTTATTACTGGTCACAGACACAGACTTAAGTGGGCCGAATTGTCCATCCTTATGGCTATGTTAATCTCTTTCTTCAGGTATATTTTATCCCACCCTAAATATTGTCACATTTTCACAACAGAAAATTTACAGGCAAGTAAACCTACAAAAAAGGCCATTCTGTGCTCAGCACTGTAAATACGAATGTATTATGCAGTGACCTTCAAAACAGCAAGGCCTGATCCTCCTCTCGGTGAAGCCAAGGGAGTTTGCTGCTGGCTCTCCTCCTCACAATAGGACCCTGTTACAGCCGAGAGCTGAAGCATTCTCATCAATAAACAAGAAGTGACTCTTTTGTTACTGCATTTGATTTGAAGACTTTTTCAACAATAACGAAGTATGTCTAATGGTTATATCCTTTCTAAAAATAATCTCTTCCAGACATTTCTCCCCCTCTTTCTCTCTCCATGTTATATATGCATGTATGCATGGATGCATGACTGTACTGAAACCAAAGATAAGTTTTTGCCCTTTTTTATAATTTTCATTCCTAACACGAGAGCAGAACTTATGCCCCAAATCGAAAAAAATGCCTAAGCCTAAAAATGAATTAAATACGCATAAAGTTCTGTTACTGGTCAGACCAAAACCCTAAGGGTTGCATTCTGTATTCAATTACACAAGTGTTACTCCCGTTGGAGTCAGGACTGGAGGGCAGAATTCAGCCTGAAATTGTAAACAAGAAAAATCTGAACTGAGCCTGTTCTTTCCTTAATATGCACTAGTATGTACCAAGATACTGTTGAATATAAGGTCTCTTATTTGGGAAAAAGGGCAAGAAGAAAAAAAAAATAATCAGTGAGCAATTGGGGAAAGATTTCTCCAGGATAGAATTTGCTGTCTAGATGCTTTGGCACAAAAGAGTTTGTTAAAGTGAGGAAACCCGTGTTTTGAGACTCCCAAATTGAGCTTGTTTTGCCTTATTCCTCTCCACTGTGTCTTTCTCAGTCATGCGTCTCCGCAGCTACACATCCTGGACTGGTCTGCAGTTTCCTCACCCTTTTCTGGCACCAAATCCAGATATGTTCCTTCCTTGACACCCAGAAGAAGCAGGACAGCAAATGACAGTGATTTCCTTGTGGAAGTTGTGGCTTCTTTTTTGAAGTATTTTTGTTTCTCAGATTAAATCCTTTCTATGCCCTAACCTAAGTTTGTAATCTTGGGGACTGCTTTTCTTTTTGGTAAAGGTCTTATCGCATTTCTAGGTACTGCAGAAATTTGAGAAGAGGGTGCACACAAAATAGAGGTATTCTGGTAAGGTTTGCATTTTCACAGTGCACCAAGTTGTGAGTCTGCTCTCTGTATGTCTCCATAGCTTGGGAAGCTTCCATGGTTAAACAGGCACGTGAGCCAGGCAAGTCTACATGAGGCATCAACTGCTTGGTGTTAGAAAGAGGGTCTGAAACTGGAGGCAGAAGAATGTTACATTTCAAAGAGTTGTATGTGTAGCTAAGGTACAATTTAAAATAAAGCAGAAATTATATGAAAAACTGAACCTAAGACAAGGCTGACATTCATTTAGTTGCCACAGAGGATGCTGTACAGACAGTTGCCATTTTAGTGTATGAGTGGTCTTCCTGTCCAGCAGAATGGAGCCATTGTCAGCAGCGGCCGTCCCTCGCAGCCCAACAAAGGGCAGCAAGGGGGTGTGAGCCACCAAAAGGCAGTGCTGTGGGGAATGGGGGCTTGCTAGGGACAGGCTGTGCAAAGCACCTACTCCATGCTGCTGTTGAAGAGTCGGTGCTTCAGAGGAAGTTCCTTGTGAGTTGCTGCATAATGTATTTTTCCATCTTTTGTCATCTTACATGTGAACAGACATAACTGATACATGATTTTCAAAAAAATAACATTATCTGAAGCTTAGTAGGGATGTTAACAATGTTTGAGTGTGTTCATGAAAATTATTACTTCGGTTTGTCTGCATCTACATTCGGAGCTGTGGTACAATTTTTTAATGTTGCTGTTTTTAAAAGCCAGCTCTGGTAGAACTGAGATGTCCAATGGTCACTGCTGTCTCCCAGGAGAGAAGCCTGGGAGACTTTGCAGCATGATATACTGCCCGGTTTACTTGGGCCTAGGATCTATCACAGAAAACGCCATCCTCTTTCCCAGTGAAACTGTGACCTACTGGCCCAAATACCTCATCTGATCTCAGCTGCTATGATAGCTTAGAAATAAATAGGACTTGTGCTAGTCATGCAGTGATCCTAATCTTTGAAATCTTTATACACCCAGCTTCATTGTGACATTAGAGAGGGTCTGGTAACCATGCAAAAAATGTTAGCTATCTCTAATATGTGATAAAACTATAATAAATGTAGAAATTGATGAAATGAAGAGCAAATTATTATGGGCATTGTTAGGCAATGCACAGGTTCAGGGAACATGGACTTTTCTTTTTTGAAAGTTCTAAAACTATCCCTAAAAGTTTAACTGGCAGAAAGGTTGAGCAGGCTCTAGTTTCTTCCTGGAAATAACTGGAAGAAAAAGTGCTTCAAATAAGAGGTAACTATTAAACTGCAAGTCAAGGGTTAATTTTTCTTTTCTTAGGGAAGCAGTAAAGGCTGACTCTTTCCATTCTGTGTTATATGTGGCATTATATGTGGCAGCTGCAACCTATTTCTAATCCTAGATTCTGATAGTTTATTGCCATTGTGGGAGATTAAGGATTTGGTCCTTGGTCTAGAATTCCAGGTGTCTGAGAGATTTGCAAGAGCTGTGAAAAAGGGAAGAATAATGCAAAGAATACAACATTTCTGGAAATATCATTTAGGTTTTGGTCATCAGGGAAGAGGAACGGGTGGTTCAGGCCATCTGCTGACCTGGCATTTCAGTGCTTGGGCAGGCAGAGAATCGAGCAGACAGACTTGTCAAAGTCAGGTTAAGTTATTGCTTTGAAGTGTGGCACCACCATATAACTTACAGGTCTAAGTACGCACTCAGTTCTCCACAGTCTACCTAAGCTTGCAGTTTTCATTCTCTGTTATTTTGCATCATATTGCTGACACTGGAGGCAACAGACAAATTTGTCGTGTTTTAAACTTTATGCAGTTGCGTAGGAAAGTGGAGTGTATCCACAGTGGAATCTGAGCTGGAGGTACAATCCTCCAGCTTCTGAACAAATCGATGGGTCAGTACTGTGACAACAGTCTGCTCAAATATAAAGGGTAGAGTCCAAGCTGCACAAAAGAGAGAGAAGTGCATATGCTGAATAGAATTTCTTACTATGTCTACTTAATTGAACTATCCTTTCCACAAAACTTTTGCATTTTCCCTTTTCAAACTCACAAGTATGCAGATTTTAAGGCAAAATGGAATACTGTGATTATCTATTCTAATCTCCTCCTTTTCCACATAACATAAGCCACAGAACTTCCCTGAATTAATTTCTGCTACTAGTCTTACAGCTATGGTTGAGCTGAATACTTCTTTTAGAGAAATACCTGATCTTAACATTTTCTGGTGATGAAAAGTCAGTTGCAGTCCTGACTTGCTAGTTCACAATGCCTAATTACCCACATTGTTAAAAATACAAGCCTTATGTCTGGTCTGAATTGTTCTCATTTCTGTTTCCAGATGTGGGATCTTAACATATCTTTCTGCTAGACTGAAGAACTGTGCACTTTTCAAAGTACTCTTCCCCGTGTAGATAACTACAGATTTGAGAAAAATCTGCTCTTTTGACCTTCTCTCTGCTAAGTTCAAAGTCTTACCTCTGCTGCCTTGGCAGCAGTGCCCAGATTCAGATTTGTGCAAGTAGCTCAAGCCCAGTTGTGGATTCTGTACTATGGGGCCTTCTTTGCCTCTGACTCTCATCACTTAACTTCGTACTTTCTTGTGGCAGAGTCACACATAAGCTTGCTGGCTATCCAACTGGCCTTTCTCACACTGTGGGTGTTTGCACGGAGACAAGGCCTTGTGTACAGATGCGCTTCTGAAGGCAACGGGGGAATATCTGTGTTGTTCATTCCTGAACATGTGCATAAAATACAGCAACTTCCAGGCTCAAATTATAGAGATGAATTTGTCAGCCAAGGAGACATTTTGCAACTTTTTATCTGTACCTGTGTCTTGAGTTTACTCTTTTGCTAACTTTGTCACAGGAATATCAAGAGGGGAAAAATTGCAATTACACAGTCAATAGTGGTGAAGCTCAAGAAAATCAGATCTAAACCACCCCAAGAAGATGTCTTTCCATTAGAATAAGTAGTAGGTTCATACCAAACTAGACACAAAGACTGAATCAACAGAAATATGGTATGGATGATCAAGACTCTGGACTTAGGTGTGATCAAGCTAATAACATAACTTTACCACCAGCATTTTTAATCTTCACATTCATGTTTTGCAACTTTTCAATCTTTCTTCTACTTCTTGTCTGAACCCTCACTGACTTTTTTTAAACAGTTTCCTTAAAGAGTGGACAGCAGTGTTGGATTCCAACAGCAGATGCTCCAATATCAAGGCAATATAACCTTCAACTATTTTCCTTTTTATTTCACTAAATTGTATCCCTACTTACAGTAGCCACAATGACTACTAAGAAACAACACATTCAGCTGTCTGCCCTGAGCATTATTTCTTCTTCTTTTTTTTTAAGTACTTCCTTAAAATTTTACAATCCAGAATTCCCTTCTTCTAAATATAATGTATATTTTCTTCTAGATAAACAGACTGTCGTCGTTGGTATTGAATCACATATTTGACTGCACTAAATCTCTATACATTGCAGATCCTTTTACATTGGTGATCTGCTTTTATCCTTATTTTTTACTTATCAGTCTTTCCTTTATAAGAAAACTTCACCAAAAGTGATGTGACTAGATGCTTTCTACAGGTTATCAATAAAAATATGAAAATTTGGGATAAAATTCCAGTGGGATCTTACTAGAAAAATACCTGCTCAGTGAAAATATCCCACTTACAAGTAGACTTCAAAAGCCATCAGCTGATGGTTAACTTACATCCAATGTAAAACAATTATTTTATATAGTTCTAGATCCTCAATTCAAATCTTAAAAAACCACATCAAATGGTTCATAGATCTTATTACATCAACAATATTGTCTTTATCAAGCAATTTTTTATTTTAATCAGATAGTTTGATAAGATCTTCCTGCCATTATCTGCAGTCGATCAACATTCATTAAATTATCTTGTTTAATTCTTCAACACAAGAGAAGATTCACTCAATTAGTGCTTGATATAAGCAGGACTGTAGCTTGTAATATTTCTGTGTATGACTTTTTATAACAGTAATGTCAAACTTTATTAGCACCTATTGAAGTCCAAGATAGGAATAATTGAGATCTGCAATCAGTCTGAGAAGAAACTTCTATATGGTCTGTTTTCTTGGTAAATACTTTTTAATAACCTGACATGGAGAGGACTTTGAAGCTTGTATTGCTCCCTCCAATACAGCAAAAATAGTGTATCTTTTAAATACAACTGCTCCATTCCTTATCCTTCACTGAGATTTTCTTAGTGGCTTGAAGTTTGACCTCTTGAGGTTGAAGTCCTGCAGTACTTGTTGAGAAACCATGGCAAAATTCTGAATTTCTAGGCATTTAATTGTGCATCTCTGTGCTAAGGAAATCAAAGTATGGCCTTCGTTTCCTTTGAGTAATAGCATGATAATAAGTTAATGTAAAGCAGGATGGAAAAGGGTGTGAGTGAATATTAATGATAGCTATGTATTTACGTGTACAGAATATTTACGTAGTGCAAAATTACTTGAAGTAATGCATACTACTGAAATGCATATGACTTACCACACGAATCTGTAAATAAACATACACATATGGAGAGAGTGCGTATGTATGTGTGGGAGAAACCACAGAGGAGAGCTGTGGGTGCAAGCCAAAGTAGAAGGCAAAGCAAAGTGAGGTCCTCAGACAGGATGGGGGGGATGGGTCACTCTTTACCTGTAAGACCCTGTCCCTGGGAAATGCTAGCCTCTGGCACAGAGGAGTAGACTACGTGGTATCTTGGCTTCAGAGAGCTGGAGCTCACAAAACTTTATAGTCTTCAAGGAGAGAGCTGCCATAGAGAGCATGTGCACTGTGTCGTTTTTTGCTAGGGAGCTGGAAAGGTGGTAGCTCCCATGTGAGGGTCTCTGGGCAGGAAGGGTAAAGGCAGGTGGTGAGAAGGCATCTCTAGCCATCCATCCTCATCTTCTGAATCCTTTGGTGTCTGTGAATGTGTGACCTGAGCAGCTGAAAAACACTGAGATCACGGCTTGGGGATGTCAAGGTTTGACTTTCCCCCTCTATTGCTAGCTCTTGCTGTGTGCTTTCATTCTACTTTTTAGCAGTGGCTTCATCCTGCTGCTGAGTGGCTTGCCCAGTTCTGTGGTGGTTTGGCTGGCGATGCTGCAGGACAGAAGCTGTACCACACTTGGCAAATCAAGCTCCACTGCCACAGAATTCAAGATGAAGCTAGTAATGACTATGCTTGCAGTTACTTGGTTTTTTTATTAGTTGTATCTTTCTTATCTAGTCCCTGAGTCAAATCTGACACAGGTTGTGAGAAGCCAATGTCATTAATAACTGATGCATCTCCGTGTGCAAATAATAGATTCCTGAAGCTGTGGCTAGAGGGCTTTACTGCATATCATTAGCCCTTAGGTCAGTGTAACCCAATACACTACAGGTACATCAGAAGCCACTGAATTCCACACAGTAAAACCAATAACTTCTGCTTGACTAGTGTGTTACTTCCTTGAAAGAAAGTTTTGGTCTGAAGATACTAAGAGGTGGTATTACTTGGAGGACACCTATGTTTTGTTTTGTATGTACTTGCTTGCTCAGTTGAATTTGTCTGACTTCCACTGGCAGTCACAGCTTCTTGTTCAGTCTGTCTACACTATGATGAAGAGCTCTTTACTGTCTTATTTTTTCCCCTGTAATCAAATTTGTCACCTCAAACTATTGCATCTAGAGCAAAATCCATCAACAGAGGTAGGAAATTATCAACACTTTTATCGTTATTTTCATCAGAGAACAAAAGATGAAATCAACACAGAGATTCAAAATAATAAAATCTGTTGAGCATGTGGAGTTCTGCTTTGAGATGAGGGCTAATGTCCTGCTCTTGGAAAGCTTGAAGCAACATTATCATGCTGAAAATTACTTGTACCAAAGCAAAGTGCTTCACAAGAGCAAGCAGCCTCATAACTCTTACATGCACAGAAGCACTATATATATATATATCTGTATTGTGTAAAATAATTCAACTCTATCTCATATGGCTGGTATAATTTTAATTGCATGGTAAAACAGGAGAGTATTTATAGAAGCAAAAGATAGTTGGGAACACCTGCCTCCTTATGTTCAGTGTATAAATTTGTTCATTTTCAATATGAACTGCTTATTGAGGAATCCTAGCTGACAAGTCTAAGAACTGACTTTACAATATGATGAACCTATAGAGTTATTTTTTTTTTTTCAGAATTCTGTTAAGTCCTAGCGAAAATCATTAAAAAGTACCATCCCATATTTTCGCAAGGGAAACTGGTTTCAAAACCTTTCCCAAAGGTGGCAAACTCATCTGTGTAGTTTGCCTTGTATAAACCAAGTTGGACACAGCACTTCAGAACATACTGCAGAAAATAATCCTGTATGTTTATGAGGAAGAGCAGAGAATATAGCTGAGCTCTTTGCTTTTATAGTTTTTCAATATCACCCTGGGGTCACACAGGTCTATGAAATGTCTTTCATATTGTAAATCAGAAAAAGAGGATAAAAAGCACCAAAATCTTAGTTTCTTGGGTACTTCTTTGTAATGAAGTGCTGGTCATCACCTGTAACTACACAGCACTGGAAACTCCCAACAGCTCCCACAGTCCCCGACACAGGGCTGGACCCTCAGCAGTAATCGCCTCAGTAACTGTTGGGATCTCCCTGCCAACAAAAACTGGCTGCAACTCCTACTTTTCCAGGATTCCTGCGCCATCCAAATGCAGTCACCATACCCTGCGTCTGACCAGGGCAGGAGCTGGGAACCTGTCAAGGAATGTGACCGCAATGTCAGATGTGCCGGAGGAGGAGGGGTTAACCTGATCAGGGACTCCAGATGTTACAATTTATGTTTGTTCAGAACTTGTCCACATTGGCTGGAATATCTGCCACCACAAATACATAATAAATACATACATATATACACATATATGTGCACTAATGTATGTGCAAATTGTTCTTACATTTTGTACAATACAGATTGTTAAATGCACTAAGACTACCTAGAATACATAAAAATGCATTTTTTAGGCTATAAAAAGATGAGCAGTTCTTGTGTTTTTCCCCTGGTTTCACAACTTTTCACAATAAATCTGCAGCTCTACATACTGGAGACCTGCATTTTCTCAATCTGACCGATTCATATGGAAGATAAAACCCCAGAAACTCCTAAGTCACTTTTGGTCTTTGTTGAACAATACAAGCTCACTGAAAATGAAAATCATCCTGCTGAGAAATGCAGAGCCAAAGGCACATAAGGAATGCACAGCAGCTCACTGAGGCCTGGGCTGAGGCTGGGTTGTGTGCGGTGAGTGGCTCTAACATGGAAAGAGGAGCGTTCCTTCCCATGGGAGCAAGTCCTGGCTCAGAAACCTTCCTGCATGCCAGAAGGACTTTAGTCCATGGTAGGAGTGCACACAGTGTTGATTACATCTCCCCATTTTCCCCAGCCGCTGCACCCCATCAGCTCCACAGGGACGGATGGCTTCTCTCTGTCTTCTACCTGATGGGACTTTATACTCGGGCGCAAGTGTGAAACTTGCCTACATGTTAGGCGGCTTCACAGCTGGTCTTGAGAAATATGTCTCTGAAATGCCAAAATAAGCATCACAGATAGGTAGAGATACCAATGGAGGATAACAAGCTGCACATAGGAAGAACCCACATTGCCAGCAGAAATAAAGTGTTACATACGTCCATTCATCACTGGATTTACATTTCTTTTTCTTCTTACTAAAAAAAATTCCTTTTGATGGTAGCTTTCAAGTCAAACTGCATATACCCTGTAAAGCAGTACTGGGAAGTGTGAAATTCTTCCTTTCTGTCAGTCTCTGGGTGGGTTTCTACTTTCTGTGTGCAGTTAAGTGCTTGCTCTCTCTCTGTAGTACAGCTCCTTTGGCAGTAGAGGGCACTTAGAATATGGACAAAACATAAAGAAATTCCTTCTGAAACTTCCCTCAGAAAGCTTTTGTTTAGCTATGTGAATGCTTCAATGATGTCAAATGTTCTCTAGTTTAAAATAAGGAGATTTTTAACAGTGTTTGGCTTTGTAGATTGTTTAATATCTCTGCTTTAAACAAAATTAAAAAGCTAATTTTGCTTTCTGAGTCGACTTTTAGCACTGCAACTGGTCTGTTTAGGTTTATGGTTTTTGTCTGGTGTGCTAGCAGCAAAGCAACAATATTTTAATATTTTGCTGACACTAGGAGTAAAGGAAATAATTTTGCCTTAGAAAATGGTGAAAATAATTCTAGTAATATTTTAGGTTATCCTGGGGTCAAGTGAACCCATTCCAAAATAGGGAAACTCAATTATACAAGTGGTACAGAAGAAAGATACTGTAATGAAATGTAAGATGTGGAAAAATGTGCCCCATTACTACATTTTGGTGCTTCTAGGACAAACTAAGCTTTCATGAGAGGTTAGCAGCCTGAAGAACTAGTCCTTCTACGGGGTCTCATGAAGCGCCTAGAAAGATTTGGACCTTCAGGGAACATGGGGATGTCATCAATATTTGGATGTGAATGTTACAGCTTTGCTCATTGTCAAATGACACATTTCACTAATAAATTTTACCGTTGAAGTGAAGTAGACTTTATTTCACACCTGTAGAAATTTTAGCAATAATCTTATAAACTTAACCTCAAGTGAATTGTTTGTGAAAGTCAGTGGCATTTACTCAGCTGAGGTGGTTATTTCAGGATCAGGCTTGTATGGCATATTTTCTGACACTTATGGTAGTTATGACAGTAATTGATGAGAAAATTATGTCATATCTCCTACTCTTATATGAGAAAACATACGGAGCAGATACCGTTAAACAGGACAAAATAGGCAGAAATCTTCTCCTCCTGTAGCTATTTGAAAGTGTTGGATCAGGTCCATAAGTGGAACAAACTGATGTAGCTCCAGTGACTGAAATGAAACTGTGGATTTAGAGCAACTGAAGAACTGGTAAATTGTCTGTCAAAACATAGGAGTCAAACAGTGTGGGTGGGTTATATTAAATTACTGTCGGTACTTACAGAGTTTTGAGAACAGGACAAGGAGAGGACCTTATTTTCTAAACCTTCTTTCATATATAGTAACACAACATTTAAGTGGCTCATTATTTTTGTTTGGCCTAATTTGTGTTATCACTTGCAGTACTTCTACCACTTGCACAAAACCAACAGATTAATATTTTTGCAGGCATAAACTGCTGTAGATGCACTCATTTACATTGAACAATTACATCAACAGAGAACTTGATTCAGCAAGGCCAGACATACAGACATCAGCTAATTTTCTCACTCAGCTTATTAAATTCTTCTAATGAGACATCTTTAGTGAGTTTCATCAGGGATGGTGTCTGTCTGCTTACCAAAATCTCATCTTCCTTGTCCTCTGACTCAGCTACCACTAGGCTTCTGCAGAGACAGTGGTTAGCAGGTCATCATACGCTCAGCCACAGCACAGCTACAATTAACGCATCCAGCCTGTAAGAGGATATTACAAATGTCATTTAACTGGATGCAGGATTTGTGCACTCCTACTGATGTAACTATCAATAAGACAGTCTAAGAGGAGAAGTATGGTCGATCTCCAGCAGGAGAAGGATCTGTCCAGAAGGTGAAAGTCTTGGTTGCTCCCCGTCCTATTTGTGTGAGATGGGTAAGAGGCAGTGGAAAGTCTGCTACACCTGTTGCTGTAAAGGCTGCTGCTGTTGCCTGTTTACACACGGGGTTTGTAGTTGCTGCCCACAGTGTTCTTGTACTTCATGTAATGGAGGCCCCTTCCTTCTTGCACATTGTTTCTACCAAAAAAAGTAGCACCAGCTATCTTCTCTCTTCTGTACATCTGTGAATCAAAGGCACTGTACAAAGCAAAAGTAATTGCCATGCATGCAGCAGAAACTAAGCACTTATTTTCACCTCCATTCCAAAGACCGAAGAAACATAGCAATTACCTAAGAACTTTCCATTTGAAAATTAGAACAACAGGAGAAAGCAACCAGTGGAAAGGAAAAACCCGACTTTTGTCAACCAGCTATCAAACTGGTACAGTGCTTCACAAAGGTTCCCCCAGATGCTTATTCCTACTCCCTTTTGCTCCAAGTCTGAATGCTGCTTATCACATGGTTAAGATTCAACGCATAAAAACATGTCTCAGCAATTGGAATTTACCCTTTGACCTTTGTCCCCCCCGCCTTTGTCTCCCTGCTGTGATGCACAAGCTTTGTCCTCACCAAACATCACTGTCACACTGGTGAAAACTGCTTTTTTGCACAAGTTCAAAAACTAAGCAGACAGCAGGGATGAAAGCATGTGTGTGTGTATATATATATATACACACACACATGTGATTGTTGTGTTGCCTCCTTACTGCACCCGGAGAAACATCAGAATTTCCTGGGTTTTGCCATTTTACATGCAAATATTTTTGTTCAGTGATGCACCTAGCAAAAACAGACCTCGGAGCAGTGAATTATTCATTATGCTGAAATATTTCTTTTCCTTTAAACACTTTCTTCACTGTGCATAGGCATGTGCATGCCCATGTGGGGCTAGGAACAGGTATCGCCCTGCTCCTCTAAACTTCTACGTGGGGGTCACTGTGTAAGAACAGCACAGATGCTTGTGCTGGTTATTTGATGACATATGGTAGTAGCTGCAGTCTTATAGCTGAATGTGACACACCACAGCAAATTAAGAAAAATAAACCTGCTAGTCTTTCTCCCCACCCCTACTTAAAAAAAAAGGTGAAGAGCCATTGTTACGTGTGCAAAAACCAGATGATACAGCTAAATGTTCCAAGTGCTTGGTTTCTATGTATCTGTACGTATGTGTATAAAAACTAACCAGAGAGGTGGATTTGCATTGGTAAATAGGGCACTTCACACACAAAAATGCATACGTGTACACATACGTGTTCAACAACATTCAACCAGCTTTTACGTAAAAATAATACCCTCAGACTAGAAGCTGAGCCCGGTGTTAATCTGTCAGGCATGCTAGTACAGTCTGTGGTGCAATCTGAGGATAGCTCTACTGCACAATTATGAGATTATATCCTCTTTAGAGGGTATAATTATGCCTCCTCTATATATCTTATTTAGAAGGCATAATGCCTCTCCCCTGAAAGTAAAAAAAAAAAAAAAATAGTACATAGCGCTGCAGTGATTTTTTGCTTCCAGTGCACAAAAGACCATAGACATCTGGAAAGCTTTTGTATGCAGGATCTTTGGGCTGCAAAGAACAAGGCTGGACTCCTGATATGTACTTGGAAAAAACAAACAAAAAAAACCCCCAAAAACCCCAACCTTTGAGGATTTGAGGATTTTGGTGACAGGAAACTACGTCTTGCAAGAATTTCTCCAGATTCATTTTCACAAATGTCGTAGTAATGACTGTTTGACAGCTTAAATCAAACATGCCAGTCAGTAGCATTGGGATTTTCCTAGCCATAATAAAATTGAAGACATCTTTTTAAGTAACCTCTACTTTGCATTTAGCACCATTAACTACCAGTATAAATAGGTACACGTGTTACAGACTCAGGAGTTACAGCAGAGGTGATAATAAAGCAGTGGCACGTTTTACCCAGAAGGTGATGGATAATTTAGTATTTCAGTTCCTGTTTTGTTGCACTTTTTAATCTTTCCAAGCTCAGATCAAAAGATTGTTCATTTTGGATGATAAAGCTTATTGCTATTGTCCAGTATGTGTGATGACCACTTAATAATATGCACCATCATAAGGCAGTAGCTCTTTTTAGTTTGTTTTCAAAGGTGGTAAGGAGTCTCATTGCTATACTCTTTTTCATAGAGCTGAGGTTGCTACAAACCTAAAGATAAATCTGCAAATCTATGTGGCTATTCTTTATCATTGTCACTAGCTTAGTGGTGGTCTGCCATTTTTCTTTAAAGCCGGGCACCAACTGCTGGCCAGAAGTATTTTTCACTGAATTCTTTGTACTTTAAATAAACTACTGCTTCCAGAACTGCCAAGTGTTCCTCATTCATCTTCAGGACACAGAGCTTCATGTATATCTTTGCAAGCCTTGACTCTGTGAAATGTTTGTCTCATCTCTCTGCAACCTATAGCAGTCTTTGAACTCACTTCAGGTTTATTGATGGCCTTGACTAAATTAATGCAGATGTAATTTTTTTAAAGGTTTTACACTATGACTAATCGTATGCAAAACAAATCCTCATTTAGAGAAACTCGCCGTATATTCTCCTCTTGTTCTAAAAGGTCTTTCTAGATTCATACAGTAAATGTTGCTGAAAGTGTAGAGAGGGGTGATTGTTGTTTCCTTTGGCATTTCTCATCTTAAAGTGGCGGAAGAATATGCGTCTGCTTTTCCCTGTGGAGGGGGAGATAATATGATAACCTTCTGATTATATACATAAGCGGGAACTGATCAGCTTCTCTTGTTCGTTTTTAAGGGCAAGTTCCAGTTGGATTGTGCTAATGCACATATTCATGAATCTCTCCAAACAGGATTCACTGCTCTCCAGGGAACTGTTGAAGTATGCATCATTGTTTCAATGAAGTATCTTCATTATAAAACATAGGAACTATAAAAGGTGAATACCATTTGCCTCAGCCTAATATAATCTCTAGTTTGACTTTCTCCCGCTATAGTGATTTTTTTTAACAGAATCAGAGAGAATAAAATGAGACAATTTCAAATGAAATATTACATGAAATTAGGTACATGTGCCTTGATGAACAGAGTATTTTATTTTCCATTGTTTTATTGAAATAGGGAAAAAATAATATCAGTGAAATAAAAAAGATCTTTAGGATCACATAGCTGATTCAAAGTAGCTCAGTGGGGATTTTTTGTCTCTAGAGGTATGTAGTTTCCTACTTCAGTGCATTAAAACAAGTGAGTATAATAAGCTGCAATGCTGAGTAAAGTAAACATATTTAAGGTTTGGGAAAGAAGGCAGATGCTGGAATCTTTACTGAAATCAATCAGAAAAAGGATTTTGCTCATTGAACAGAATGGGGTGACGTAAATGTCTCTATAGACTAAATTATTAGTCAGGTTTCATGTTTTTTTTACTCTTTAATTATTTTAGAGCCCTACATTTTCATTTACTATAATATGCACATTACAAATAGCAGTTAGCATTGCATTTAAATATGAAAAGCGAAAAAAGAACCTTGCAGTATTATCCAAAGAGGCTTCTTAAGGCAGGGAATATGGTGAAGAAACACAATCACTTTCATCTAAACAAATATATACATATATCTGTTTATATATTTATATCTTGTTGACATATAAAAATAAACAAATGTGTTTTTTTTCAGCATACAACAAATCTCTCACAGAAGAAAAGTTTTTATGTAGCTTTCAGCACTCTAGGCAATGTATAAACAAGGAGATAGGCATGATCGTTGCTCAAGGAGCTTGTGATCTGAGCAGGGTATAGACAACTCTGTTCAGATAGATATAATATATTACGTAGGTTGAAGGTCCAATGTTAAAAGTATTAAAATAATATTGGACTGTTTTATTGTTTTGCTTTGTGTTCTAGAAAAAACAACATGGTATTCAAGATTAAAAAAAATGGCAAAGATATCTAGCTCTGGATGGCCTTGTGACTTCACACATCTCTGTGTTACATTAGAAAATGCTTTATATTTTAGTTTGTTTTCACAGTGTAAAATTCATGCCTGTGTATAGGAGCAAAACATGGCCTCTGGCACACTTAAATTCCACTCAAGCTCTATTTGGAAAGCTTAAGTGGAGCTTATATAGTGAATAGGATATTTCCTGGCACTTTGATCCGTGATGGATTTCTCTTGTTGTAGCAGTGGTGACACAAGTCATGTGTTCTACAATGACACCAGATTTATGAAAACCTGTCATGGTCAAAAGCAGTCACATGCTCACACACAGAAAAATCTGGTGCTACATCATCAGCAACGTTAGAAGAATTACACATATTTCACAGTTTGGTTCAACGTCACCAGGTCTCTGACAACAGATCACTGACATCCGTGGTATGACTGGGAGTTTCCAGCCATCCTCCCCCTCCTCCTCCTATTCCAAATTCTGTTTAATTGAGTATGTTGGCAACCAGACCTTGAAATATGCTTTGCTGTCAATGGCTTCCTTTCAAAAGGCAAAACATCAATATGAGTTTCTATACCACTTTGTTCTGTGACTAGTGTCTTTGGTGGCAAACTGGTGCCTGCAGAATGTACCCATGCTAGCACGATACAATAATATCGTAGAAAACCTGCCTGGGAGATACAGTGAATCATTCATTAGGGAATGTGTGAATATATTACATAAATGAATATATTATATTCATATATATACTTATATATA
>NW_010120222.1:0-17357 GCF_000699245.1 Pterocles gutturalis | reverse complement strand
CCGCGGAGCTAGGCGTGCCGGGCGAGGTGCGCACCCGTGCGGCAGAGCGCGTGTGCGGGCGTGTGTGCGAGCGCCTGTGTGCGGACGTGCGCACCTTCAGCTCTGACAGCTCCTGGGAGCCGTCTGGTTTTTAACAGCTTGGTGCTCATCTGGGAATGGAAGTCTATGTAGAACGGGGCCGCGCGTTTGCAGTAATAATGTCCCTGTGAAGATTAGAGCGTGCCCCCGTTGTAGCTGTAGTTGCTCATCTGTGGGTTATTCAGCTCTTCCTCCAAACAGGAGGCACTGTCTGGTTCTTTGGGGTTGCAGGTATAAAGTCTGCTACAAAGAGTGTGCAAGGAAAAGGTTAGATTGAATGTAGGGTTTTTCTTGCTGTGTGACGTTTTTTTAATGAAGGGGATTACTGCTGTTGTGCAAATGGACGATACTGATGTGTTGCTCGTAACAGGTCTTCTCATCAGATGTAAGAAAAATTTTCACTCATTAATTTCTTTGGGGATATCAAATGTTTCTCTTGTGTGTAATGCTAAAGTCTGTGAAACAGTCCCTGTTGCATGAGATGATAAAAAAGGGAAAAAAACCCAAACTGTAAAATGAGAGAACTCCCAGTGACAGATATTAATCTGGCCAATCTGGAGGTTATCAGTAATAAAGCCAAGGGCTTGTTGAGACCTTTCTGAGATAGAGTCCTGCAGACTTGGACTGATTGATGCATATGTGTGATACTGGACTAAGGAGTCTCGTGTGAATGTATTTTTTGTTTCCTAAGGTTACATGTCCTGGTGTGTTTCTGCCTGAGAAACATGACATTTTTTCTCAGTGTGTGCATTTTGGGACAACACAAAGAGACAAGAGTGCTCTCCTCCTGTTTTCCCTCTCTTGTTTCCTGAGAAGATGTGCTTTCAAAAGGTGACTTTCACTTGTTAGATGCCTTGGTGTGGAAAGTCTAATGTCTCAAGCCTTGTACAAGCTGTAATTCATGCATTATCATATTTTTCTTTACAACTGATAGGTTATTCTTGTTTCATATGTATTTCAACATAATAAGACAAAGTATTGGGCCCATTCCTGGAATAGACTTGATTTTGACATTTCTTTAAGATTTTATGGTCTGGAGCTTTGACAGCAGTGGTTATGAGGCGTCATCTCTCACATGGACAGTTCTTACCTAACCTCAGTAATTGCAACAGTGTATATGAAGGTAACTGAATGTATTCTGGTTCAGATATGGTTGGTCTGGAAGCAGTGTGGTATCTTGATTCTAATATGGCCATCATCTATCTATTCAAAATTTTTGTCATTACAGCAGACTTGATGTAAATGAAGATCCAAATAAATGATAGACAAATGGCTTTGCTGCCATTTTACATGCTACACACTAAACCTGGAACTAGTGAGAACAGGAGTCTTCAGTGTTTTTTTCCTGTGCTCTGCTGTATGCTCACTGGTTATGGTTCTGGTGAATGGTATTTTTTGTTTGAAAACGGAAATGGTCTAAGGCAGAATGGCTGTGTCTATTGACAAGCAAGACCATACTGTAGCCATTGCAAAACAGGAAAATATGAAGTTTAGAAGAATAATATTTTTCTTTTCTGCTTTAGACTCTACTTACTTCTGTTTCAAACTACTCTCTCTACCTGTCTTTCTATGAAGTTCTTTGCATCTAGCTCACAAGAGACCTTTTACTTGAGGGACATGATTACTTTCCCTTTCTGGCTGTGGCTATTATTGACACAAGTGAAAAACTGCATAGTTAATACAAGCTACAGATGCCTGTGCCCTGTCTCAAGGTGAACACAGCTCTGAACACATGACTCTTCAGTTTCTCTGCAATAAAAGCCCATAGCCATGTTCTGACCAGAAGTGGGTAATAGGACCCACTTCTATAGAAGAGTAGTTTCTCATACATTTACCTACTCATAGGAGGAGCATCAAAGTAATTATCATGGAGTAGATGTTGTTAGTGAAGTTCACCTTTTGTTTTACCTCACAGTAATGTGTTTTTGTGTCTGTGACCTTCACTAGTAGATGTTAACTATTATGAAGCAACACATTTTCTAAGGGAAAATATGACTTTGCACAGCCCTCTCAAAAAAGACTCTTGCTAAAATGTTGTCTGAAAACACTAATGTCATTTGACAAAGGATATTGGCACATTCGAAAGAAACAGAAAAGCAGCAAATATTGACAAAATAAGTGTAATGCAGCTGAGGGCAGCTCCTTTAAATAAACAGAATGTCCAGCATGAGTGTCCAAATAAAATCTGGTAAAGCTCCCATTTACTTCAAAGGGGTCAGAATTTCACTTGATATGCATGAGAAGAGTATCTTTGAATAAGATATAATTCATTGTAATAAAATAGACAAGAGCTATACAGGCAAATGCATTTTAATTTGTTTCTTAAAAGGCATTTCATAGATGATCTTGTAATTAATTTTTTTGGACCGTCTTTACATAATACATAGGAACATAACAGGAAAACTTCATCACACCTTCTTGTTTGTCTATAATCCATGTGGAAGATTACCTGTACTTTAAGGTGCTTGCAGTTAGGGCTTTTAATATTTTCTTTTGGGGTATGTCTTATACGATAGGCCAAGAATTCAAGTGTTTTCCAACTGTAAACTTCCTCATTGTACTTGCAATTCTGCTGTTTTTCAGTTCATAGAATTGTACTTATGGTACTATAGACATGATAATTTTTCCTACAACGTACAGACTGTTCTGAAGTTGATGCAGACATGAATGAATGTGCAATTTCAGATTTAAAGTATTTTTTCCAAAGGATTGCATAACATTAAAAATGTAGATGACATCTTAAAGTATACAAACATAGATATATAGTATTATTTAAGTTTGGTTTTGTTTAGTGACAGCTTGACAAAGCATAGAATTATTTTGAATAGGTATTAAAGTGTTCCTGTGAATGTTACATTGTTAAAGTAGTTGGTGTTATAATGAATTTGTTTGCTTCTTACTGTTTTCCTGAAGGTGTTTGAGGGTGACATAGACCCTGCTGCAGTAACTGAAATGCCTGGAAGTGAGTATGATTTTTTAAATGCTTCAATAGTTGAATAATTAAAAATGGTGATGTAGGTTCATATATTCACATAGTCTGTCTGCTTGTCTGACTGTCTTTCTAAAGAATGTGATCTGGTACACATTGTTCCCCTTACATTGTTGCTCTGAATTCAGCCATTTGCGTGCCAGCCTCTGCTACCTCTCCTTGTGTAGATTATGTGATTTTTCCGTTCTTAGGCTGTGTTCTGACACTAGGCTAGTGTTACGCTAACCTGACAGGTCTGCTTTTTATTTTTTCCATCAGCAATTCTTTATTTTGAAGCCTGTGACAAGTAATGAATTTAATGACTAGACAGTCTTTTAAAAGTTAAAATCTTATTTATTGTTTGTAGGGGGGTGGGGGGGAGAAAAAAATTATTTATAACTATGGTCTATCTACATTCAGTTTCATCATTGCAAGTAACTTTTGGCCACACTTTTTCAGTCATGCCTACAGGAACCGATGTTGTATTAATTTAAAAGTTTTCACCCTTTGGTTTTAATTCAGTTAGCGTTCCTTTGTCCTTGCTGAGTCTCAACTTTTGTCCTTCTGGAGCAAGCCACTCCTGTAAAGTCAGCAGAAGGTCAAGCCAGAAGCTACTGACTGTCCCATTGTCCTATAAATTCACCAGGTGTCAACACAGAGTGTTACCTTCTGCTGATATTTCTTTCCTGTGAGTTTCAATTATAATATTAGTAATATTAGAATAAATACTCCAGAAACTAAAGTAAAATATTGTAAATTATAATGGACTAGCTCTACATGTGTCTTCTTTTTCCTCTATCTTTTGTCTGCTCTTCTGTTTCCTTTGCTGTCCTTCCTCCACCACTTCCTGTAAGGTTAGTTTTTGATTAGTGTCCTGGGAGTAAACAGTAAATCTATTTGAATTATTCAGGCACACTTCTATAATTTATTTTTCATCTTCCATGTAGTAGTTCCTAGTAGCAGTCTGGTTTGCTAGTAATGGTCAAATAAAACACAAATAGTAATGTAGATTTCGTCTTGAGAGATAGTACTGTTGGTATTCTACAGATTTCATATTGTGTGTTTTTATAAGACAGGAAAGAAGGCAAATGGACGCTGGGTGGCAGATGAGTAGTATTGTTAAGGTCACTGATTATGGAGCATTTGTATATATTCTAAAACTGCAGACAATTTGTTAAAATTGGTTATTGTTCTATTATGGCAAATTCAGAATATACTTTATGTTCCCTGTGTAATTAATATTGCTTGTACATTTGTATTTATTTTTCAAAATGCTTTGTTTCAGGTATTCATCCTTCCCTTTCTTCTCTACTTTTTGCTTTTAAGGGTTGCTGATATAATAAAGGGTTATTTGTGATGTCATTCCAGGTTCAAAAACATTAATTGACACTGTAAAAAGGAGAC
The DNA here is from genome assembly GCF_000699245.1 of Pterocles gutturalis. Classification (NCBI taxonomy): domain Eukaryota; kingdom Metazoa; phylum Chordata; class Aves; order Pterocliformes; family Pteroclidae; genus Pterocles; species Pterocles gutturalis. The sequence continues at coordinate 12,907 of NW_010120222.1, read as the reverse complement.
GCAATGACTCAAATGAGAGAAGCTGTTACTATCTCTACATAAAAGCCTAAACAAGGCCAGAAAAAAAGTGTGATCTATGTTAGTCCAGAGAGTGCTTGTCTTCTCATACGACTACTTTCATTGCAAGCTCTGCGGGTATCACGCTGTCATGTAGCCAGGTGCAGTATATAATGTTTTTTTGTCCTCTGGGCATAGTAGATTTTCTCTGTGCATGTTAGGACAGAAAAGGCTGTTCACTGGTAATTCTAAAAGGGATGAGACTGTTTTAAAAAGTGCTAAAGGATTTAGTATTCTCCTCGGCATATTCTGGCCCTGTAGAACACCTTTTCTTTATTCTGTGTAGTACCTACGTGTCTTTCATGACTCAAACTTCAGGTGTTTTCCCATGTTTTTCCTGGCTCTGCTGAAATATGCAGCTTAGAGATTTTGGTTACTTTTTGTACAGTGGGATAGTTGTCCTTTTTTCAACTTCCTAAATTAAAAAAATATTCAGAAAAACTCATGAGAGTTCCTCATGAGAGGAATCAGTGCCTGTCTATGTCCTTACTAAATCAGAAGCCAAACTTCATATGGCAAAACTGACTATTTGCTTTCTTTTTGTAGTGTCAAAAGCTTTCAAAAGAGTTTTTCTTGGTGATTGTAAAGCTGGGATCCATTAGAAAGACAGTCCTTACAAGCAATACAACTAGAAAAGATGAAACTTTGGATAGAATCAGAAGGGTTACTCTCATTGTTAACTTCTGAAAATTTTCTTCCTTGTGCCATAATTTTGTCTAGAAATCAACAAATTGCAGAGTTTGTTTTTAGTGTGATTAGAAATTAACATGTGTCCTTGCCCTTGTAAAGACACAGAACTCATCCAAGTGAAGGCAGTAGAAGCTTTTATAGCATAGTATCCATTGTGGACAGCTTAGCGTCTCATCTCAGGAGGGGAAAACCCTTGCTGTAGTTGCTAAGCCACATACTTGACAGTGTACTTGGTAGCTTGTTTGAAAGTATGTTTTGTCTCTGACTGTTCTACCTATACAGATCAGTGTTGGCCTTCTCCATTCACTCAGAACACAATTACTGGGGTTCTGAAGGAAGAGAAGAACTGGAGACAAGCATGGTGTAGGGTGCAAGAGGACTTTGTTCCAGTAACCCAGGATAGTTCATCTCCCTCATCTGAGTATGTGGAGTCTCAAGCACATCTTACCTTGCTGTGGTAACCTGGGATAGCTCACATCTTCCCATCTGCATATGCAGAGTCCAGGCACATTTTGTCTCATTGTGATGGTAGCCAAGGATAGTTCACTTCTCTCTTCATCTGCACCCACCTTTGCACAGGCAGCAATTTGATGGACAAATGACAGCAGGACACTGGTCTCATGCTGTGCGGTTGGATGGCCAAATTACATAATGTTCGTTTACTACATGCTGACTCTCTGAAGGGAATACATTTCAAAAGTAACGGTGGCTGTCTTTCAACACTATATTATGATGACACATTTGCTGAACAAACATTGGAATGTTGTAATCTCATATCAACCTTTTTTATTTTATTCCCACAGACAGCTGATTAGAACAGTTAGTTGTTTGCCCAGTGGAGTGACTCCTGGTCATACTGAAAACATTGAGGAATCGGCTGGATGAAGATTTAGCACGCTGTGTGTAAAACCATGCATTATACATCATGTGTATACATCGTCTGTCACAGCTTTGAACATTTGAACATTTTGAACATTTGAACACTGTAACTAGGTAGTCTGCCTTCAAGCCTTGCAGCTCCATCCCCAAAATATTTCAGGCACTTGGGACAGTTGGAAAGTTGATGCCAGCATGAAACTCCAGTGCTGCTCTGCTAAGCCAAATTGCTCCAAACTAATAAAAACATAAATGGCTTCCCTCCCTTTCGCCCTCTTCATTTCGTGTTCAGAAGACAAGGTAATCAGTCAGAGCACTGGAGATAAAGTTAATAAGCCATTTGCTGGAGAAGGAGTTATTCTCCCAGTCAAGCAGGCAAAAAAAAAAAAAAAAACCAAAAACCAAACCCACCAAAAACCTGATGTTGCTGTGTTCTTTTTGTGTAAGCAAATACAGAACCAAATAGTTTAGATTTGCTGGTTTGTTGGGTTTGTTTTGTTTTGTTTTGTTTTTTTGCTATGACCCTCAAGAATGCAATCTGAAAGGTTCCCTGACACGGAGGAGGAAAATATACTAAAAAGGAACTGCTGTCTCAAGCATTTCCAATATCAAATCATTCTAAGTCATGCTGAGCGTGTGGTGTTCCTGTACTACTCTTGCTAGGCCCATTAATGTCCCAACCACTACCTGTTACTGAGAGCATCTTTGTGCATGAAAGGGGCAGCATTCTGTCAAGGATATTAATAATTTACTGAGTTTTCATTGCACAACTGTTAATTAAAATTCCATGTAACAACCTTAACGGCTATTTTTCTGTGGGTATTTTTTTGTTCTTTCAGTAGGGGATGACCCTGCATTTTATCAAGAGAATATACGAGACTTTCTGCTCTCAGAGCAGAAGCTGACACCTGCATATCCTGATTCGGAGAGACAGTAACTGATGAAAACTTCTCCTAATTTCCCAGTAAATTGCCTGAAACTGGTACTTTTCATACATGTCTGAAGAAGGAAGGAATTCAGTCACTTAGTAGCAGCTTTGTGAGGACTGGAGTTTGACTGTCCCTTTAGTCCTCTTGACCAGAGAGGGATGCTCATGTGCTCTTTTGAACATGGTAGTGCCTCAGAAAATGTACTGGGTATGTGCTATCCTAACAATTATATTTGTTAGTCACAGACAGTAAGAATAATATCTCTGCATAGGCAGGTTAGAAGCCCTAATAGCAATATTTTATGTTCAGTTATGTAGCTCCGTCCACAGATTATGTGAAAGGGCCAGGTGCTTATTTCAAGTTTCTTTTTACTGGTTGCGTTTGAGTATGCCAGCTTTCTGACCATTTTCTTTCCCTCAAGTACAGGCCTTGGGTTTTTTTTTTGTTTGTTTGTTTTTTTTTTTTTTCACTCTGCCTGTTCTCATTCATCTCTTGTGGGGTCTCTCATTTTCATATCTTTGTAAGTCCTTTCATTACCCATTTTTGCTAGGTTTCATTGTTTCCTGAAGCAGCAATAGCAGCCTGAAATAATTACGTTTTCATCCCTCTCACTGCATTATGGATTGTATTATGCAAAAGAAGCAATAAAACTGACTTGAATTTTATTAATCTGAGTCCATAGCTTTGAACAGAGAGGATCATCCCTCATGCAGACTAAATTTTGCATTGATTCATTCAGAAAGTTCCTATAGTTGCTCTACAAACTAGGAAAGCCATTATTTCACATGAAAAGCTGAGGGTTTGTGCATAAATTACAGGTATAGATAATACTAGACTTAAGAAAAACTAACTTAGAAAGTTCTGCCTAATACAATAATAATTTTTATACATTTAGAACAGAAATTTAGAAATATGTGCTCTGGCTAACCAAATGTTACATTGTATGAGTTGTTAACTTGGTCCTTAAGAACCAGCTACAGGCAAAGAAGGTGATGACATATTGATAAAGGAATAGGTGATTTGGGGGTACCCTCAGACTAGCTCAGATCTAGACAGAGAAATGACAGCATCACCTCATTTCTCTAGCTGGATGTAGGCCAGTCAGATGCCATCCTCAAATCACCTATTCCTTTACCAGTATGTCATCATCTTCTTTCCCTTCAGATAGAGAGCTCATTTTTTTGCTTCTTCATCACTACCACTTCTCTTTTCTCCTCCTCTTTGCCTAAGGGTAGGGGCAAATACTGTACTATGATTTCTCTGTCGCTCTTGTGGAAGAAAGAGGAACTGCTAGAAGTGCAGAATTCAAAATTGAAGGTAAGTGAACATATTTTTATTTTTTTAAGTTAGAGATCATTAGTGTCTTTTACAGTATTTGTCATGACATTACCTATCTTGAAAGGCAAACTGGAATTCCTTTTTCACACCATCTTGGAAAGTGTCCTTTTGGCCACACTGATCCAGCAGGAAGAATAGTGTGCAAATGGAGCTGATAACCAAACAGCAAGGAGCTGTGTATCTTCTCTGTAGTTCAAAGGATTCTACTCACCTTTCTTCACAATATTGGCTTCATGAGGAAATGCTTTGGGGCAGTGCTAGTGCTTCAAGCATGTGTTTTGATCTTGCTGCCCTTACGCATCATGTTTCCCTTCTTGCACAGTTTATACCTATTAAGACAGCAGACTAAAGTAAAATTACTGCTTTTCAGCAAAATTGCTTTACTACTCTTCTTTGGTGAGTTTGCCACAAGTCTTCTTTAGCTGCAGTGCCTCTTTTAATCACTTGATTCTGCGGTTGCAATGAAGGACTTGAAGTGTTCTGATTATAAGGGGGATGTCTATGCAGTGATTCTGTTTTTAATCCTTTCCTCTTAGCTGTTATTTTTAAGGGACTAGCACCAAATGTAGAGTTCTCCACAAGAACAACTGTTACAGAGCCTCCACTTCTGTATAGAAGGAAGAATTATGTAAGTATTTATGGTAAGGATACAGACCTGTTTACAATTTTATGACCTTTGACTGAGTCTGCTTGAGTCTAGCTTTACTGTTGCCTTTGTATCTAGATACCTTATTATTAATGGTAGGTAAGATTTAAGGCCATGCTAGGGATACTAGGTTTTGTTGTAACAACAGCAAGTCTGACTGACTGAACCAAAGCTATCCATTTCTCAGTTTGTTATCTGCTATCCCAGATGCTCTCATTTCCTAATTGTTAAGCATTTCATTCCAGGGAAAGCCCACCAAAAAAAAAAAAAAAAAAATCCTTGCATTGCTTTCTACTGAAGGTAAGATTTGAGCAGATAATGATCTCTTGATTTGATAGCATTTCACTGCCTCCTGTCTTTTGCTGACAATAGTTTATATCTAGCTTTTACAAATGTTTTTCTTTGTCTGCTTTTGCTTAGTGAATTCATGCTTCCTCTATTTATCGTTGCATCCTCTGATCTTGACTGAATTGCAACCAGTTAGTCCTCCTCTGAGAAAGCAGTACCAGTGCTTTCTGTGCTTTGTTTACTGGCTATATATCTAATGGGTTATCTATTAGGTAGTATCCTGTGGGGACAAAATTCTGCCCTCCCTTCTGGAACAAAACACTCACAGCAGATAAAATACTTTTGTTTGAGTAACAGCTGCTGAATTTTGCCCCCATAAATTGTCTCTTGACCTGCGATACTTATAAGGTTTACTTGAATAAGCTCCCACAGAAGTCAGGATTTCAAAATTTTAACCAAAGTTCTGAATTTTCTAAGCTCACAAGTGCTCTTCTGAAGTACTTCATTCTTCTCTGAGCTCTCTGATGGAACAATCTTACAGGACTGAGCCTTAGATGAGAGATTATACACCTGAGATAATGTGGAAGAAGATAGGATATATGAGCTCATGCTGACTTCTTTCTGGTTTTGACTTTGCCACATTCCAAGACAGAATCACAGATTTTTCCATTTTCTGCATACAAAGATTCAAATTCCGCTATCGTATGGTCAATTCCTACTGGACTCATTTCTGCATAAAGCTTAGTCTTCTTTGCAAGTAGTTGCAAATGGCTTATACCTGTTTTTACTTGGGTAATAGTATAACAGTGAACTTCTCTGCCAGGACCAAAACAGAACAAGGAATCAAAAGATCTGCATCTGCAGCTGCATCACAAAAATGAAGGAACTGATCACTAACAAAATGCAAGACATCAGTGAAAAGGGATAAAAGATACTGAAGGCATACAAGGTCCTTAAAAATCACAAGCTCCTTCTCTAAAAATTGGAGACCACTTCTGTGAACTCTGCAGAGAAAATCAGCAGCAGCCATCAAGACTGAGCCTGGGGACTGCCGAGTGCAAAACAGAGAATGAGGACAGGCAGACATACCCGTAGTTGGACATGCAAGTCCTAAAATTGCTATGCTACATTAAGAAGGTGATTTTTTGTTAGTATTAATTTCACCTTTTTTGTCTAACCTGTCTTGAACTACTAGATGAGCAGAAGACCAAAGAAATATAGCAACAAATTTGGAAATATAAACAGAAATGTTTTTTAGTTCAGTATGTAATTGGCCTGTCACACTCACTAACAATTGTTGGAAATCAGATCACTCAGTTAACAGCATTCAGGAAAGGAAAAGATATTACAAATGAAGAATTGAAAGACATTTAGATACTATAAAAATATAATACATTTAAACTCTCCCTCTTTTCAACATAAATCAGTCTGTAAATTTCTGTACCTAGTAGGGAATCAGTGGGCAGTTTATTTCATATTTTTGTGATAGTCTTTCAGCTTCCTCCTGAAATCTCTGGGACTAGTTGTACTTACTGACCAGCCAATAAACTGAGGTACCTGATGGTATGGCAGTGATTGTCAGTCCCCATTGTTCTACTTAGATCCATCAAATTCTTTTGTTAGTCACTGAAGTTAGTGGGAAGTGTTTCAGGGGTTTAGCCAGTAGAATGTTCCATCTGAATGCTTCAAAGCACTCACACTTCCTAGGAAGGTGTTCTTCTGACTATTTGCCTGGTTTGGGGAAAGGGAAACAGTTTTTCTCAGGTGATCAGTACTTCCGGGCTAGAGCGATAGCTATCTAGAGTAACTTAGGTTTGTCTAGGTCCTGGGCTTGTATTCCATAGTCCTGTTATAGTGTGTGTATGTTTTACCAGCCCTATATTTAACAGTTATGTGTATTTTAAGTGTTTCCACAAATACGTTAATCTGTGAGAGGTTATGTTCTTTAAATCCAGCTTGGCATGAGAATCATTAAATCATTCAGCTTGAGAAGGACTGCTGGAGCTCAGCTAGTCCAAACTCCACTTAAAGCAGGTCCAATAGATTAAGCTGTGTAAGGCCTTGTGTGGTTGAGTTTTGAATATTTCCAAGGATAGAGTTTTCATAGCCTCTCTGGGCTCACCACCCTGATGGTAAAAAAAGTTGTCCTTATATCTATTTGGAACTTACACCATTTATTCTTGTCCTTCCATTTGGTATCTCTGAAAAGCGCCTGGTTCAGTCTTCCCTACATCCTCACATTAGATTTTCATAGACAACAATACACTCTCAGAATCACAGAATTGTTTTGAAGAGACCTCATGAAACCATTTAATGCAACCCCCCTCCTCAAACAGGGTCAGCTATAACATGTTGCCCAAGAGCATGTCCATTTGTGTCTTGAGTATCTCTGTGGATGGAGACTCCTCAACCTTCCTGGGCAACTTGTTTGACCAGCCTCACAGTAGAACAGTGTTTTCTTGTGTTCAGATAGAATTTCATGGCTTTTAATTTGTTCCGATTGCCTCTTGTCTTGTCTCTGGGCATCACTGTGAAGGGCCTGGCTCTGTACTCTTCATTGCTACCCATCAAGTATTTATACACATGGATAAGATTCCCCCAGAGCCTTCTTTTTTCCAGGCTGAACACTCCCAGCTTTTTCAGCCTTTCCTCATATGAAAGACGCTTCAGTCCCCTAATCATTTTTGTGGTCCTTCGCAGGACTTTGTCCAGTAAGCCCATCTCTTGTACAGGGGAACCCAGTACTGGACACGGTACTCCAGCTATGGTTTTACTAGTGCTGGATAGAGAGGAAAGATCACATTGCAAGATAGGCTTGCGATGCCTTTCCTAATGCAGCGCAGGAGGCTGTTGGCTGGCTTTGCCATGAGGTTGCATTGCTAGCTCATGGTCAGCTTGTTGTTCACCAGAACTCTAAGGTCCTTCTCTGCAGAGCTGATCTCTAGCTAGTCAGTCCACAGCATGTACTGGTGCCTGAGGTTGTTCCTCCCCAGGTGCAGGACGTTGCATTCATCCTTGTTAACCTTTATGAGATTTCTCGCCGACATCCTTTTGTCTGTCTGAGTCCTTCTGAGTGGCATTACAACCATCTCATGGATCAGCCACTCCTCCCAGTTTTGTACTCTCTGAGTCTCTGTACTCACTGAGAGTGCACTCTGGGTCATTCGTGAAGATGTTAAACAGTATTGGCCCCAGTATTGAACCCTGGGATACACCACTAATGACTTGCCTCTAAGCCAGTGATCACAAATCTGTGGGCCTGGCTGTTCTGGCTATTTTAGTCCACCTCACTGTGCATTTATCTAACCTGTACTTTGTCAGCTTTTCTGTGAGGGTGTTATGGGAGACAGCGTCAAAAGCCTTACTAAAGTAGAAGTAAACAACATCCACTGCTCTCCCCTCATACATCAAGCCAGTCACCTCATTGTAGAATGTTATCAGGTTAGTTAAGTGTGTCTTCCTCTTTGTAAATCCATGCTGACTGTTCCTGACTACTGTCTTGTGCTTTCACATCTTTGGAAAAATGGTTTCTGGGATTAGATGTTTAATTATCTCCCCAGGGTTGTGGTGAAGCTGGCCAGCTGCTAGTTCCGTCGATCTTTCTTCTTGGCCTTCTTGAAGGATGGAGTGACATTTGCTTTCCTTGAGTCTCCAGGAACCTCTCCCAGTTGCCATGACCTTTCAAAGGTAACCAAGACTTAACTTGTAATGACGTCATGCAGCTCCCTCAGCACTTGTGGGTGCAACATCTTATGGCCCATGAACTTATGTATGTAAAGTTTCTTTAAGTTCTCTTTAATCTGGTCTTCCTTCCACGGAGGATAGGTCTTGTTGCAAACTTTCCCTCTGGTTTCTGGGGCTTGACATTAAAACACTGCGAAATAAAACAGAGACGCAAAGGAGAGCAGGTTTTTCAGAAAGCTGAAAAAACCACTTCACAGCATCCTGGCTGACAGATTATTGGGTTTATTAGACCATAAAAATATGCAATATATGAGAAAGCAACTAATTTAGTAGGGTGTTCAACCTTGATTTCTCTCTCCACACCCATACTAGGGGTCCTTCTTCTAGGAAACCAGCCTCAGTGCTTAAGAAATATTGTATTAAAATTATTTCAGCTGCATCGTATTAAGAACCAACCAATATTCTAAAAGAATAATCAAATACTTAATATTGTGAATTTGTGCACAGTGTATAACTGATTCATAACAGAAGCACAACACAGCTAAGGTTATAACCTGGCTATACCTGACTACTTGGCTTGTCCAGATCATTTTTTCCCACGCAGACTGTATAACCGAGGCACATGAAAATACTCAAATGGACAGATAAGAGTTTCTGTTACTTAAAAACCTTGATAATTCTTGCTGGAGTCTTGCCACCTGACACATAAACCTGTTTGTCTGCAAGGCGTAGCACCACCTGCTTGCACAGGAAGGCAAAAAAAAATATTTACGGCAAGTTTTGCTGTAAATAAGGGCACTCTAAGCCAAAGATGCCTGGGTTTCTGATGCAGTGAAGACAAGCGAGCAGCTGCCGCATTTTTGGGCAGCATTAAAAAATAATTGCATGGTTTGGACCCCACTTCGCCTTACAAATAAATGAACCTTAGAAATAAAAAGCTGGCTGGCAAGGCTGGCTGTGCCTCCGAGGCTTATTTTCACTTATGGTCGGTTATTTTTTCAGGTGTATAAGCTAAGACTAAAAGATGTGATTCCTGCAGCCTGGACTCTTCAGCATTCTTGATAGCTAATAAAAAAATGCAACTATGTAAAGCAACATCTTGGTTTTACACCGTGAAAGGGTTAGCTGGGAAGAAAAAAAAATAAAAACCTTAAAAGTATGACCAGCTTTTTCATCATGTTTAGAAACTCTGCTCACCAACTGTATACCCATCCGTTCTCTCAGAAACAGCAGGACGGGCTTGAATCTGCAGAACATCCCCAGGGATGGTTCATAAGAGTTGGTTAGTTCAAAGGAAGACTTTCAGCTGCTATTTTAACCTCACTCTTTCTTTCTAGCACATATTAAACCTCAGCGCCTAATGAATTATTTGGAGAAAAAAAAGGAGAGAGAAAGACGAGGAGAAAAAGACAGATAATTATTTTTTCTTTGAAGATCCCACAGTCTCTGCAGTGAGGGTGTGGAAGTCTTTCAGGCAGGCCTCTGACACTCCTCTCCCCTCCACCCAATTGTCCCAAACCACATTTCCCCTGGCAGAGGAGCTGGAAGAGGCTGGGGTGGAGCCAGGCAATGGTGGGGGTGCAGCAGGAGACCCCATCTCACCGCCTGCCTGGAAGAAGCAGAGGCAGGAGATGTGATGGGAAAAGCTTAATCCCCGTGCCTTACCCGTCCAAAGATGGTCCTGTGTTGGTGGGAGGGTGGTGAGCTTTGGGTGTATCCTCAGCCCTTCTTCAGCTGGCACAGGCCGAAAAAAAGAAATATTTATAATTTTAAGTTTAAAACAAAAATAAAAATATTATCCCTTTATTTGTCTTCTTGTCCAAGCACAGGGAATTATGAAGGTAAAAACTTTGCCGTGCAGTGATCCACGTAAGCTGCCACAAGACAAACGACCACATACAACAACTGGATGAATTAAGTAGGAGCCAAAAGAATGAGCTTTCAATCGTGCTAAGTCAAGTATTATACACTAAAATGCTTCCCCCTTTACTTCTAGCCCAGAAACTGCCCAAAACCCTCCATTTAAGATGCCCTGTGTTGTCCTGGCAATCCAATGGTATTTCTGGGGGATTCCACCTCCATCACCGCACCAGAGCTGCAGATGTTGCAGGAAGGAAAGCAGGCTGAGTGGCGCGTGGAAAGTCGTTAATCCTTGGTCCTGGCTGCTGTAAATCCTCAGGCTGGTGTTTAGCAGTGATCAAATAGCATCTATCCGTTATATTTTTTCATCTGACAAGCCAGCCCAAAATGAGTCCCACGTTCCACTTCATGCAATTGGCAGGAATCCTGCCTTTGGTCTTCCCAGTATGTCGCTCTGCTGGACAATGGAATACAGCCTTACAGCGCAATTTGTCTGAAAAATCAAAATTGGCTTTGAAGAGCTTATGCTGTATTTGGAAAGCAAACATGAATTCCTCCAGCACCTTCTGACAGTTTCAGCAACTCCGTGAAAAAATAAAACGGGGTGTAAATTGAGATCATGGAAGGATGGGTGGGACTTGTCCTTCCAACACAAACCTGAAGTCTTACAAAAGCTTTCAAAACAGACATAAAGGATGGCAGCACCACGCAGAGCCCTCTGTGAGTCTTTGCTTCGCCCTGCCCTGTCCCATTTGCTGTCCCCAGTCTGGGGGGAGCAGAACCACTGTGGCCACCGTGTTTCTGCCATGAAGGAGCATTTTCGGAGGAGTAATCCTGACACACTCCTGGTGCTGCAGCTCACACACAGCCCATCAATGGCCCAGCCACAAATCAGTATGTAAGTGTTTGGAGATCCTGGAAAAAACAAACATCAATACAACCATTTGCTCAGCAAACCTGACACCATTTTCCTTGCTGAAAGGAATAAAAATACAAATAAATTTTCTTAAGCTTGCATTTAGCAATTATTTTTTTCCAGCATGCCGGTGCCAGGTTGTTCACCAGGCTGCAAGACAGCTGGTACTTATCTCCTGCGCACGTAGGGTCACAAACTGAACGAGGATTTCTGAAGTGTTTGTTTCAAGAGCTGCTGTGTTACTGCCATCCAAACCCTCCTCATGAGCAGCTGGAATAAATTACTGTACACAGTGTGTTTCAAAAAGATGATGTGCAAAATGGTTTAAAGCAACATGAGCCTTTAAAACATTGATCAAAACCTTAACATAGCAAGGAGGCTACCCAAATTAATATTTTACACTTCTTCCAAACGAACCATAAATCATACACACCATGAGGGCAGACCAGCATAAACAAAACATTTGCAAAATCCACAGTACACCATTAAAAGCAGAACCAGCCAAGAAGTCAGCTTTTCTCTTTTTTTTTTTTTTTAATTTTTTTTTTTTTTCCCCCCAATAGGAGGGTGATATTTCATCCTGAGCTCTGTGTCTAGTTATTGCAGCATGAAGCCTGTGGCATGCAAGATTGCCCACTGTTTGGAGACTACGGAAACCTCTAGCCGAAACAACTGATCTAAATCTTAACTTCCCATTTCGTAGCTTTTGTTGTTGTAGATTAATCCAGTGAAGTTGTTTTAGCAAGTTTTTTGTGTACATTTTTTTCTTTTTTTCAATTTTTGATTTTTAAAATCCATTCTAAAACCAACATTGCTGATGGATAAGCTCTAAAGTGCTCTGTTCAGCCTCGAAATAGTTTTATTCCGTATGTAACTTTTCTATATATGTAACTTTAAACTGCCATTCTTTTTCCACGCTGTTCTAAATGCTATGTCTATTCTCAGTCTGCTCATTTGTTCTGCAGGTACCAATGCAGACCCTGCTCCGTCCAGCCATTATTCACGTACAGCTCACACAATTTGTGATGTGCAGAGGAGACACAGCCCATGCACACAGCTTAAAACTGGCTTGTACATCCGCGGAGCAGAATAAGGGACAGCAACAGACACTGTGGCAGATTTGCAGCTGTAGAAGTCGGTTTCGAAGATTAATAGCAATTAATGATACAATATCAGTATAATATTATCCTCAAGGAGACAACCAGGGTGCTTAGGAATTTATTCCTATATGTTCATGCTGCTGGATATTTTTTTTTCTAGTATAAACAGCAAATTTGCTTACTTCTAATTTGTAACAGTTTTGAATCACGAGGCTTCACCTTTATGCATAACCAAGGTCACTTTGATCTGAGACATCTAGCACAGAAAGAGATGTGCTTGTGGAGTGAACTGACACCCCTGGACCAGCTGCCATCCTGTGTGAGAAAGCAGGTCTGAGCTGGGGGGAGCTGGCTGGGGATCAGCCCATCCTGGGATAAAGAGGTGAAGAACTTACCTATTTTCTAAGCAGATCTAACTTCATAGGAGGAGGTAGCAGCACGTTTGCAAAATAATCTATCATTCTTCCCATTAAAAAAATAATAATAAAATTAATTTATTTTGTATTTAGAGTGCAAAAACTGT
>NW_010120221.1:105460-110990 GCF_000699245.1 Pterocles gutturalis | reverse complement strand
GGTGAGGAACAAAATAATCAAGGGTTGTTTAAAAGGGTCGTAAGCAGACACTGAATTCCTGGTGATCAACGTTTTCAGAAGTACCAGAGCAACCTGAATCATATAAACATTTTAGAGAGTGTTTATCTCGTGTATCATTTATAGATCTGTCTTGTGGCTGGAGCATGGGGGTAGAAGGGAGAGCAAACTCTCTGGGAGTGTTCACAGAAAAATGAAGTTGAATATTTTTCACACTTGTATGTGCTTTGCTCAAAATTCAGCTACGCAGCATGCAAAATTGTGACTTGGGTGCCTCTGAAGATGCACAAATCTCCATCAAAAACATCAAATACAGTAACACATGAACAACCACATTCTTGCAGGAACACATCTTTTTTGGCCACGTACGTGGTAAGGTGCTCTGGGTTCCCAGTGTGAGCCAGCCCCAGCTCCCCCATGGTTTGTACCTGTTGGGCTTTGCTCTGTCACATTTGGTTGAAGTTCACCTTCGGCTTACACACAATGCAGCTCCATACCCTGATTTTCTTAACTAATCTCAAATAAGTGATTAGCTCTCTTTAAAAGCAGTAATACTTTAACCCTGTTAATTTTGAGAGAGCAGAAACGTAGTACTTAGAATTTGCTCAATGCACTTAGATTTGCTCAGTGCACTCAACAGCCTTGGAGCAGCTCTGGATTTTCAGTGTGTCCATGTGCAGACCCTTTTCCCTCCTGCCTGTGGACCTGCCCTGACTCTAATCTGGTCCCATCTTCACAACTTTTAGCTGGCTCTAGTTGCAGTTCTGTGCCAGTTTTCTGTGGCTTCCCATAACTTTCACTGTGGCGCCAGGATATGAAAATGGGGAAAAAAAAATGTCTAAAGTGATTTGCATGAACACCTCTCAACCTGCTTGCTGTAACTTTCCCAGGGTTCCTGTGACCTGTGAGGGCTGATTATAAAAACCATAGCCTTAGTGACCATCAGTGATGGTGCAGTCGTCACCGGGAGCCATGGGCTTTCTGCAATGCCCATTTCAGCAAATGGTTTGGTGTTGTTTCTGCAAATCATAAAAAAGCTGATGAGAGTGTGAATCTTTCTGTTGCTCCCTCCCACAGTTAAAAGGAGAGGGAGCTTGCACCCTCAGTCATTCCTCTGATCGTACCAAGTCAGCCAACTACAGTAATAACCAAAGAAGTGTCATTTCTCGTATGTTAAATAGTGACGTTACATCCTAGAAAGGATACCCCAGTGAAAACTTGCTGGTAAGGTGACCTAGGCTTGCTAGCTATCAAAGTCAAGCTCACTGGCAGGATGCTCATGGATTTCAGAAATAGTCTAAAAGCAAAGTAAAAGCTCAGCCTGTACCCGAGATCGTCAAAACTGATGCTAGCAGCGAAGCTGACAACTCACTTGACTTAGAAAATCACTTGTGAGGGTTTTGTGTTTTGCTGGAGTTCCCTCAGTGGTTTAGAAAAATAAATATAGATGTACTGAAGAGAAAGGGTTTACTTAGGCAGCATCCTGAAGTGCGTGGAGCCCTCAGCATAAGATGATTCTTTCTGAGGTTTATGGACTTCTCCTGTGCACATAATGACGGCTGCAATGAAAGCAGAGCGCCTGGAAAGCGAGCAGTAATAATCCCAGTGCTTAGGAAAGGAGGTCCAATAAGGAAGGTTAGTCCTAGAAAGTGAGACTTGGCAAGACCACAGTGTTATATTTCAGATGTGGGGGAAAAAAAATAAAGTGAGAGGGAAAATAATGAGTATGTGCAGCAGAAAAGTTTCACTCTGTAAAGGCTTGCGGTATGCTTGCTAACCTGTGAATGGGTAACTCGCCTTTCTTTGATTAATCCTGGGTGTCTAAATGGCCTGATCAATACACAGTTAATTCTCAACAACCCCACACAGTGAAAGCTCTGTATTCCAGCTGGGACAAAAGCAGCCAAGAATGACAAGGCAGCAGTGCTCGTGATAACCACTGAGCTGGCAGACTTCACCGGGTGTGAGGCCAAGTTCACATAAACCCAACTGGACACCGGCTCTGAAAAGACCCAGCAGCATCTCCTGCAAAACTAGATGGGTAATAGCAGCTACCAAAGAGATGCTAAACTACTCAGGAATGTCAAGGGCATTTGAAAAACAAAACAAGTTTTGGATTTATAAGAATATATCGAAATTTATCTCTGCAGTGTCAGAAATATATTGGGAAACCTGAAACTGCAGGAAGCTCCCTTGGGTTTGCTCTCTTTTATAAATTCTGACCTTTGACTCAGCTGCCCAGACACTGTTCGGATTTTACATTGGTTTACCTCGTAACTGGATAAAGCTCAGCAGTTTCAGCTGAGTTTCTGGGTTCAATCAAATCAACATATATATGAACCCAGAAGCTTATCATGAAACACCTCCTGGGAATTCACATTGCAGCCCAAAACCCAATAAAAAATTTCTCAGGAGAAGTGTTGAAGTGGCATCTTGTACGGCTGCCCAGAGGAAATAGTTGAGTATCTTACAGTACTTTTGATGTGATGCAGCTATTGCATCCCCTGCCCCTGTGCCTCCCTCTGGCTTTGGGCAGGTCACGTCGCTGCAGGAGTTGCTTCCTGCTCCCAACTCTCTGTGCAGTTCCTTAGCTTGCACTAAGCTGGATCTGGTTTTTATTCCCAAGCAGTGCAATCATTTACTCTCCTGAGGAAAGGCTTGATGAGTAGCCTTGTGTCCACATATGAAACTTACCTTCCCTTGAACACTTGTTTTTCTGCACTGATGTGTGCAAAGTAACACAGCAGGATATTTACCCCCCAAAAGCCTCCTGCCTCCACTTTTCCAGAGCATCCTTTCTCTGTCTCAGGCAAACCTGCCTCAGTTCTCCCCTGTCTTTGATTTCTGCCTTGCCTACCTGTGCATGCAGGTTATCTGAAGACTCATGATAAAGGGAAAATGTAAAAATATGGTAAAATGACACAACTTGTGATTGAGTTTTTGAGGACCATGCTTCACTGGCAGTAGTTTGTCAGGAAGCAGTTGCTATTTAAATTGTACTGTTTGTTATTTGGATGTTCCTACAGAAGCCTTTAGTCATCTGATTTTTAAAAATAAATTGAAAAATATCTCTGGGTCAAATATTGCTTTCACATTTGGACTCTGTCATGGTGATAAAGCATTTCAGTATTTGCATTGCTTGCTTGCAGCTAATGCTACGCCCCTGGAGGTTCTCTTAGTGGAAAGAATATTTTCTGTACAGGAGCCGTATGCGTAGAGAAGATAAGATTTGCCATTGCATATGTAAAAAAAATACATAGGTCAAACGAACAGTAAGTCTAACTCTCTTTCACATTTGGACTCTGTCATGGTGATAAAGCATTTCAGTATTTGCATTGCTTGCTTGCAGCTAATGCTACGCCCCTGGAGGTTCTCTTAGTGGAAAGAATATTTTCTGTACAGGAGCCGTATGCGTAGAGAAGATAAGATTTGCCATTGCATATGTAAAAAAAATACATAGGTCAAACGAACAGCAAGTCTAACTCCTGTTCTCTGGGAGCTTCCTCGTGGCCAGGCTCAGCTCAGAGCATTTATGAAAGCATGGCACCAGTTATGGCACTGGTGGCTTAACTGTTATTAGACAATTAGCAGGAAAGAGACAAGTAGCATAGGAAAAGCCTTGGAAGCTTATTTAGTACAGTGAGTACAGTGAGATTTTTCTAAGTTAACCTTTTCATTGGGTTTCTATGCCTGAAGGAATAGACTTTGCAGCTGGTGCAAGTTTTTCTGAAAGTTTTAGACGAGCTGCTGAATTTTATTTTGGACAAGTCCATTGCCAAGTTGCTCTTCCCATCCTTATTTTTCATGCTTGGGTCCAGGCAGTTTAGGGTTCCTGTCTGTATCAAGACTGGCACCTGGTGTGGAGGTGATGGCAGTGCTGTGTGCTGCCTGGGGAGCAGGACATGGGGTCAGTGCAGTGCCTGGGGCTCTGCAGCATCTCCCACCTCAGAACAGGAGATGTTGCAGGGCTGTGACCTTGGGAAGGTCAAGGTGAGATCTGCTTGCGGTTTGGATCTGGTATAACGGTGTCTGCCATTGGGATTGCCCTGTCTTAAAATTACTATTTCACGTCTCATTGGTGAGAGGGGTTAACAGACTTGGAGAGATTTTCTGCACAGTAGGTTATTGATTTCTGAATCACCTAAGCATCTTTGTGAGCTGAGCTCCAGAGCCAGAGTGGCCAGATGCAGCTGGGCTGCCCATGGACACACCAGTTGGCACGGCAATTCCTAAGGCACAAGCCCTGCATGTGGTGATAGGAGTTTGGCTGAAGTTTTCAACCTGTTTCATGAATTTGAATTACCCATGAAGAAGAAGTGGAAACCAGAGGTCCAGTACTCTTAGAGGGTGTCTGGAAATCGTGACATCAAGGTTGCAGGAGGACAGATTTATGTGTTTTCATCATATGCCCCATTTCTCTTGTGCTGTTTCTTGGCCAGCTCACTTGCTGACATCCACCCGATTTAGGATATAGATTGTGCATTCTCCTCCCAGTCACTCCCCTGCTGACAGTGACAGTCTTTTTGAGAGAATACATGGGAAAAGAAATCCATCAGGAATTTCAATGAGAGTGGCTTGTTTGGAAAACAGTAACTCTAAGTTTTGTACATCTGCCTCCTTAGGAATGCGTGTTTTTATGTGTATAAAAAGGCAGTGCTTCTCTGGAGAGGTGTTCCTGTGGGTATCTTACTCATCTGTCTGAGTTCCATGCTCTGAAACAGGCAGGATGAAATCTTAGCACCTTCCAACTCAGTGAGAGTCTTGCTGTTAACTCTTTATTTCTGATTTGTTTCCACTGGCCCCTCTCCAGGCCAGCACGATGGCAATGTGTTTATGGCACCTTCTCTAAGAGCTCTTTCTCTGCCCCTTTCCATCTTGGGACGTTAAATGCAGTGATGTTGCTGTTAATTTTCACACATGAGAAGTGATAGCTGTATATGATAGATTTTAAAAAAAAAAAAAAAATAAGCTCAGGCAATCAGTGGTGAGAGTTGACTGGACTATGCAGTGGTCAAGGAAGGTTAAATACCCCAGGCACTGTGTGAAAGTGGTGAAATACTGTTTTGGCAAAGGCCTGGTCAAATTTATCCTTAATTGTAGGACGGTAGGCTGTGGACAACCTGGGATCCTTGGTGCTCTGTGCTGCAGCTCCTGTTAGCCACAGCAAGGGGCTGAGGATGGTTGAGTTTTTTCAGAGGGGTCCCCAGCCTGCCTAGACAAGCCGTTAGGAAATGCTGCAGTGGGATGTTTCTGCAGCATCCCTGTTTGCTGGTGTCTCAAGCCGTAATCTGGGGTGTTCATCTCGCTGTGTTTGGTGCTCCTTCCAGCCCCAGGTCCCCAGGAGATGACTGCTGCAGCCTGGCTGGTGCTGAAGGAGGTGGCAGAGGTACTGCTCTGGTCCCACTGCTGTGGTCTGCGCTGCGGTGGAGGATGGCAAAAACCTGGACAAGTCCCTGTGTTGTCTGTTAATGACTGTGGTGTGCTCTGGTGAAGGTGTACTGGGATTGCTGGT